>NC_053125.1:11040041-11295041 GCF_010015445.1 Perca fluviatilis
TATCCATACATTATGGCGGATCGCGTTTGTGTGACGTCATCGGAATGCTATTTATAATCTTATAATATGTTACTCTCAACTCCCGGCATTTCTGTCGGTCATGATGGGTTCATGATAATGTTTCAAAAAATAAGAATTCTCTTCATAGAATGTTAAGGCCAAAGGTTATGCTTCAACAACGTGAAGTATGGCGTTCTTTTTGGCCACAGACTGTATGTTCTTGACCCTGTCCATATTATATATTCTGACTCCAGCCCAAAACATCCATGATCCAGCCCTCTGAGGGTCTGTCGTCACTTTCTAAACAAGGAAACCATATTCGCGCTAAAGTAATGCTGCCTTCAAATGCTGTCGGAATAATGACGATCAGATCGAAGGCATATGAAAAAGAAACCTATTTCACGGTAGCGTGGCCGAGCGGTCTAAGGCGCTGGATTAAGGCTCCAGTCTCTTCGGGGGCGTGGGTTCGAATCCCACCGCTGCCAGGGAAATTTTCTATGAAATTACTGTAGTTTCTACAATTGCAAATATGACAGTTGACATGCCGGTGGCACGTAATGACATCTTGGGTGGCGTGGCTTTGCCGCTGATACGTAGCTCTCATGTTGTTGCTAGGTGGTTTGGATAATAATGCAATTGCAAAACAGGGGAATTCCAAGGTGGTTTGTTATAATGCAACCTTAGGGAAGTCCTCTCAACATCAAGTGGAAGATTTTTAGGTTTATGTAATGGTATGATTTGGAATTGATTGACTTGGTGAAAAATATATTTGTTTCTGTTTTTACTGGGCCGTATTATTTATAAAATAGTCTAATTAAACTATGACAAAAAAAACAGATTTAATCCACTTTCATGAATACTCTGAGCTAGTGGTGGAATGTAAGCACATTTACTTAAGTGTTGTAATCATCGTACAGGTAGGCCTACTCATACTTGAGTATTTTCATTTTCTGCTGCTTTAAATATTCACTTTACTTTGCAGATTAGGATTTTATATAGGGTGATATCAGCTAAATTGGGCCACTTTTTGGTAAATCGTTTGGGACAATAATACAATACCATATATGCCTTTTCCATGTGTTTTTATGATTAATAATGACTGTTTTTGATAATTTTGTGTTGAAATTATTTAATAAAATATAATTATTTAGGCCCTACAGTTCTTGAAACATCATAATGACCTCATAAAATATGATGAATTGTTATAGGATAAACTACCCAAAGCTGTGTAAAATAGTTTCAACATATCAAACTTGACCAACTAACCTTAAAATGCCTCTTACAAATGAATGTATCACTAACAATAATCAAACCGTACAATATATAACACGGGGTCATTCTGCTGCATAATGAAATCTTTTTGGCTGATAATTTATTATTATTTAAGGACTTGCAATAAAGTGTACATTATGGTATTGCTATTTTCATTAAGTAAATGATCTGATACTTCCTCCCAAACTGCTCTCAATTTTGTTTTAGCTAAGGACCCCTCACAAGATAGAGATATGCCCGGACCACATCATGTAGGTCCCTAATTTGACGTAACAAAGAACACAAGAAAACGTATTAGAAAGATAGGCTATTAGACGCATTAAACATATTTGCAGATTCTAAATGTTATGTTTTTAGAACATAGGCCTAATCCATGAACTATTATAGACTAGATTTAAAAATTTAAGTATTTGTAAAACTAGAAGCCTTTTGGGAAAAAAATAATCTTTTTTTAATATATATCATGATAACGATTACGAATGAATCAAATCTAATAAAAGTTTTCACGGACGGTGACGGACCCCCTGGAAGAGTTTCACGGACCCCACTCTGTGAATCGCTGCTCTACACAACATTCAGGAAACAGCTTTAACTTGCTTTGTAAAATATAAAATTGAAGAGCACATCACAAATATTAAAAATAATGTTAAACGTAAAATAAACAAGGTCTGTGTTTCTCAAAAATACTACTTTCCCCATAGTTTTGTAGTAGATGTTCATTTAAATTCTTTGAGTCCATTTGCGACTCACCAGGGCCTCAGAAGTCGGAGCTCGTGGAGAGCACGTGAATGTATCATAGTTGGACGCGACGGAGAGGAGAGGAGAGGAGAGGAAAAGAAAAGGGCAAGGAAGGGACCTGCAATAAATTCAGCCTTGTACTCTTGGCGCCAATCTGATTTAAAGAGAACAAAAAGAGCTATTTTTTCATTTGATGTTTTATCAAATTTGCGCCTACCTGCTGCTTCTCTCGCAGCCGTCGGTCGGTGCTGTAGCCAGCTAGCCTCGTTAGCACACTATCTATCATTGTCATATTAATCTGCCCCCCTTCTGTAGTGAAGATACTAATAACTCAGCAACAGCAAAGGACAGGCACAATAGAGGTGTGTTTCTCCAGGGGATTGATAAAACACCGCTGCAAAAATGGGGGTGAGTTAAATGTGTTTTGCTTTATGTCTCGATGCGAGGTAATAAAATGAAAGGTGGATGTTTTGGGCTCGCAAATGCGTGATGGTGAGAGGCAAGAAAGAAAAGAAAGAAAGAAGGAAGGAGGGAGGGAGGAAGGAAGGGAAAGGAAGAGAGACCATGGTGGATGCATGTAACGTGTTAGTCAAAGGTGCTGGTCGGACTCGGCACCGGGGCTTATTTGGCTGTTAGCCGTTTAGCTGCCTCCAGGTAGCTTAGATAGCATTGTATCGTTAGCCCAAGCGTACACATAGCTTCATATGGCATTTTCAGCATTAGTACGGCATTGTCCTTGCCGCTGTGCACTGTTAACTTCTGATGTGTGTTGTGCCATTGTTAGCGTGCTAGCTGTGTTAGCCACTTAGGAATGCCATATTAATGACGAGTGCTTTACTAGCTAGCTATCAGTGCTAACGTTACTCGTGTGTGTATATATTTTATTACCAACAAACCAGAGTGGGTGTCTTAGCCCACCTGGTTATAACGCATTCAGACTTGTTGGATGTAAATAATGTACTTCTCAGCACCAGTCGGGCCTGCACTTATGCTGTAAAGCCAAGTTAGTTTAAATAACTTGAGCTCGTCTCTTTAAACAGACTTGAGTTTATCCTCCACGGCACTTTCACTCCAGATAAACCAATCCACGTGTTTCCACAGTCTCCGCTCAGTCTGCAAGCCTCTATGTGCTTGGTACAGAGTTAATGCTGTGAGCTATAGTTGGCAATGCAGTGCATTCCTTCCCATAATTGTTGCCTCTTCTGTTCAGGTCTGGATCTAATAAGGAGGAATGTAGCTAATTCCTACTTGTTTGTCTATGGTCATAGTTTGTTCATGAACCATCAACGCACCATTTTTATGCACTGTAAATGTCACTGAACTTGATTAACATAAATGCATGGGGCGTCCCAAGATGGGTAGTGCATTTTAGCGGCATACAAAATGTCATACTGGTACATACACAAAGCATCTGAATTTCACACATTATGATCACCATGATGGCAGCTTTAGATTGTACCTGTTAGCGATGAGCTGTAGTATCTGGATGATGAACTTTCCCAGTCCTTTCCTCCGCACATACAGTGATCGTTTTCCGTTATTCATTCATCTATAAAATGTCAGAAAATAATAAAAAAATCTCCAATACTATTTCCAAAGCCCAGGATAATGTCAAAAAGCTTTTTATACGACTCCCAGTCCAAGTGTCAAGCTACTTCTACTGTGAGCGTTACTTTTCTATATAAATTGCAGGTGTCAATGATTAAAGACAGCTAATAACCACTATATATGGTAGTGCACCTGGTAGAGACATATTTATAGCAGCTTTTAAAGTGTGTGTTCTCATTTGCGAGCCATATATGCAATTAGAGTAATTTGTGTGAATTATGGCTGCACCATTGCTGATCCTAGCGTTGGACATCAAGCCAAGAGCAGGAAGAAATAGAGTATCAGAATTTTCTCTAATACTATTAGTCCCACACTAAGGGCAATATGCAACATCAGCAATATTAACACTCCTGTTTGACACATGGTGATCATGAAAGCTACTGATAACAATATGAATGCTATTTTTATTTTTTACTCACGGTTATCTTGTGCTATTGCGGCTTTTAGGATGATTGTGTGTGTGTGTGTGATAGTAATAAGATTTGTTTTATATCTATATTTTAAGTGTACCTACTTTTGTTCGTACTACTTGTGATAAAATGTTTCTGCAAATGAGGTCTACTCTGCACACACAAAAACACAGAATCATAGATATATAGGCACAGAATATTACTGGTAATTTATATGTACAGGTCTTTGTGTACATGATGAATAACAAAAATAAATAAAAACAAAGCTACAAAATCCAGGTGCAACTAATTTCCCACGTTTTTAAGTCACTAATAATTAAACAGATGTAATTAATTGTCTGTCAGTTAATGGTGGCCTGACCAGAAAGTGGTTGAGTACAGAGTAGTGGGGAAGAAATTATGTATTTCTGATATGCATGTCTTATATATTTTCCCTCCTTTCTTTCTTTTTTTCCCCTGCGTTATCATGTGTTGTCTCCTTTCAATCCTCCTCTCTTCCATATTGTCCATCTCATCTGTTCATCTGTCCCTGCTTGTCTCTTCTGCATGTCTGCTGCTAACACATCCCAACACATTCATCCATTTTCCTTATTTCCTGTGTCCAGAGAAAGTCCAACAGAGCAAAGGAGAAGAAAGCCCGGCGTCTGGAAGAGAGGGCAGCTATGGATGCCGTGTGTGCCAAGGTGGACGCAGCCAATAAGGTAATTTGGGTTGCAGATTAACCAGTGAGGTTGCTGTTGGCATCCTTGGGAGTGGGCCAAATGGAGGGCTTTTGAGGGGACCTTTGGGGAGATGGGAGTTAAAACTATTAAAGGAATTGGGATCATCTTGTTGAAAAAACAGAGGTGCGCATTTTGCAGTTGTGTAGTTTTGACAGTTGATAATGGCATTGTAACTGGTGTTACAAATGAATGCACCTTTTCAACTGTAACAAGTGCTTTACATAAAAGCATCCACCACTTGGCCCTTTTACACGCTGTTTCAGGCTACCCTGTGTATCCAGATTGCATCGAGCACAGCACTTAAAACCTCCGTTGTGAGCTGAGATTTGTCTCATTTGTTAACTTGCATTAATAGACATGGTTCCATGCACTGACACCAAAAGATGGGGATGTCCTCCTTACCCAGAATACACCCGTAATTGATTTTCACAAGGCAGGAAAAAAGAAATGCAGTGCCATATGTTTCTTTATGCATAATTAATCAGCATCATTAAATCCTGGCCATGTAGTAGAACACGCAGCAGACAGTTCCTGAAGCTTGGAGGTGGGCGAGAGATAAACCTTATCGAAGGCCGGAGGAGAACAAAGCTCACCCCCCTCACCTCGAGCTTAACTGTAGTTACTTCCTTGACTAAATCCGAAAAGGCCTGACTGCGCTTATTACTTTTCTCTGTCACTTTGTCCCAGAATGGGGCGCTGTGTGTTGCATGCTGTTCTCTCTCCCGCCCCTTTCCACTGTTGATGTGCCAACAGGGAAGGAATGCAAGAAATTCTCCTGACATAACATTTATTTTCATTTGTGATCTTGCCAACAGTGTTGAATCTTGACTGAGACTATTGTTTCAAATGAGCAAATAGTGTATTCACCGCTTAAAATAAAATTTTCTGGTAGATTCAGATTCTGTTAGGTTCTTTTTGGCCTTAAAATGGAGGAGAAGCTGAATTACTGGACAGGCCTCCTAGGCCCGGGGGGTCAGAGGGCCCCTAAACAAAAGCTTCAGCTTGAATTGACTGCTGGATCCATTTGTCACTGGGTAAATCAACTGGCTTATTCAGAAGTAGGGAAGTCCTGGTTTTGTTTAAAATTCTGATCCTTAAAAATATCTCCTGATACCAAGTCTGAAGTGATTTATTTGTATCGTATGTTTTTTTCATCTTTCCCCTGATGCAGCTGCACAGTTCACATGTCTGTATCCAGGGGCCCAGATTCAATCTGTGCAAGAAGAGGGGTATTCTTAATTTGACATTATGTATACTCTCAGGGCCAAGGAAATTATGACTTTGTGGGTGCTTATTATGAGTAACTAATGGGGCTATAACCCTAAGAACACTTGTAATTTTCCTGCCTGTATGGGCCCCGTTTGGCCTATTTAGGGCCTGTAGTTGTGCCAGAGGGGTGCTTGGATTAGAAGTGCAGTCTCTTTTACTATTTGTGGGGTATTTAATGTATTCACCAGTAAGAGTTTAATTTGATAATATAGCAGTGTAGAGCAACTAACATAATAATCTGCCTTTAGCGAATAATCTGCCTTCTTAATCAATAAAATGTCAAAATGCCTACTTAAATTCCCCATAATGATGTCTTCAAATATCTTGGTTTGTCCAAGCAACAGTTCAAAACCCAAATATATTTAGTTTACTATCATTTAAGACCAAGAGAAATGGCCAACTTTTGAGAAGCTAAAAACGGCTAATATTTGTAATTTATTGCTTGAAAAATGATTAATCGATTATTAAAAGTTGCTGATTTATTTTGATCGACTAATTTCACGATCCACTTACATTTTTAGCTGTACAGGCAAATTAAAAGCCACAGCCCCAGTGTCTTTTGAAATATGTGTTTCAATAAATGTCAAAGCAAAAGAGTCTTTGAACTCTGAAATGGCAGTGTTTCAGTGGGGGGGGCAGTGTAGTAAGACTCGGACATGGAAGGGGAAAAGACTTGATCATTTTGTGTCTCTGAAAGGCCTTAAAGCTAATTTTGCCTCTTCTCATCACAGCTTGATGACCCACTGGCTGCCTTCCCAGCCTTCAAAAAGTACGACAGAAATGGGTATGCAATGCTTTGTACGCCTACAAAGGACTCACACAGTACTTCCAGAAATACATACTTGTTTCATTTTGGTTGGTCTGCTGGTGGTATTTCTGTCTGGTGTTCATTTAGTCTTTCTCTCACTTTACTACAGACTCACATAACACACACACACACACACACACACACACACACACACACACACAACACACTCACACTCACCCTGTTTACTTGTCTTTCCATCCAGGCTGAACCTACAGATAGAGTGTAAGAGAGTGACCTCCCTCAACCCGCTGTCTGTGGAGTGGGCCTTCGAACTCACCAGAGCCAACATGCAGACACTGTAAGAAGTCTGTTTTAGTAGTTCAAGGTGTAGTTCAGGAACAGAGTGACCCAGCTTTAACAGGGATGAACAGGTTTGCGTAGATATGAGTGGTAAATCACGGCTGAAAATAGATGGGACAAGAAGTGCAGACAAGCCAGACATTCTTTGGAGAGTGACATCAAATGTACATTCTGTGTAAGAGTATTAATTAAATCATAATGCAGACACATTTGAGGCAGAGAAGTTACAATTTATCTTCTCTTTCTTTGCCAGAATTTGAGTAGTGTTCAATTTAGGAAATGGCAGCCAGTCAGTCGAAACTAAATTTGTTCCATTTAGAAAACGTGTCCTTTCTGAGTGGCACTGCCAGGGCAGCCTGATGATGATGATGATGATGATGATGGGGAGAAATGCGAGTGTAAAATTAGCATGCCAGGTCAAGTTTGAGATGACCCATTTTCGTTTGATCTGCTGTGCTGCAGGTATGAGCAGAGCGAGTGGGGTTGGAAGGAGAGGGAAAAGAGGGAGGAGATGAACGACGAGAGGGCGTGGTACCTACTGGCCCGCGACGGCGACTCCGCCCCTGTGGCCTTCTCTCACTTCCGATTCGACGTGGAGTGTGGGGAGGAGGTTTTATATTGGTAAGCACCCTGCCACAAGTTTGTGGATTTAAGTTTTTATTTATTTCCGCAACTGGAGAAAAGCTGCATTTCTTTTCTTTCTTTTTTTCATTCTGGTCTAACTTGTCTAACTTCTCCAGCTATGAGGTGCAGTTAGAGAGCAGAGTGCGGAGGAAAGGACTGGGAAAGTTCCTCATCCAGATACTACAGCTCATCGCTAACAGGTACAATCTACAGCTGCCATCATGGTGATCATAATGTGTGAAATTCAGATGCTTTGTGGACAAATAACCAAGTGAATCTGGAAGAGTGAGAATAGTATTCTAGCATTCTTCCAGCTAATAGCTTTAAAACAATATTTTGTAATGTTGCCTCCTCCATGGCTCAACAGTTAGTATTTACATTTAGGTCCTATACTGCAGTTGTTGAGCTTGTTGTTAGACTGGTGACTCCATCAACCTTTTGAACCTATTTATTTACTGTAATCGAAATATTTTATCACAATGAAGCATAATGTGGTATGTAGAATACTGTTGGCCTTATTCTGTCTTCCTACTGGTAACAAATCCCATACAAATTCCAAGACTGTAGGCAAGCAAACGAGGATGTAAACGATGTATGATTTAAAATATTTTTAAAAATCGCCTTTGCACGTTTTTTATGATGAGGGAAATTCTTTTGAGTTTTAGACCTCAAAGATGCAGAGAATGTGTTTTGGTGAGAAACACTGAATGCAAACCCAGCTTTAGTTTGTTTACAAGAAGCTCCACAGGCCATATATCGGTCACATCTAAGGGTGTGACGAGATCTCGTTTTACGAGATCTCGCGTGACGAGATTTCTCGTCGAGGTGAAAAGAGTGAAAGAGTGACAGACAAGACGAACACAATATGTAAACATTGTAAGAAAGAAATGCCGTACTACTAACTAGCTGTGGTGGTGCTGTAAGTGTTTTTGCATAGTGCTCGTGTTAGCCGCGGTATACGGCATTTCTTTCTTACAATGTTTACATATTGTGTTCGTCTTGTCTGTCACTCCTTCGCCGTTTATTATTTCCGCAGGAAAACCAAAATGTTGCCACACAAATGATTTAAAAGTGGCAGGGGGATTTTCAATAGTAATTCCACGCTCCATCACGCTGACATCACATCGCCTCACGAGACAACTTTTCACCTCGACGAGAAATCTCGTCTCGTTCTCATGAAGCCAATCTCGTGATGTGTTTCGTCTCGTGGAGTAAGCGTCTCGTCACACCCCTAGCTTGTAACCTTGGTTCTCTGAGTAAAGACTATTTTTCCCAGTCATATTTCTTAACTGAAGTTTTCTTTAAATTAGTGTTAAAATCGCGTCTCGCTCTCGTGACCCCAATCTCGTGTCTCGTCTTGTCTCGTGAGCGAGTGTCTCGTCACACCCCTAGTCACATCTGTCAGTGAATCTGTTTCCTTTCTGCTCTCTTGCTCTTTCTGTCCAGTACACAGATGAAGAAAGTGATGTTGACAGTTTTCAAACACAACCACGGGGCTTACCAGTTCTTCAGAGAAGCTTTACAGTGAGTATACTGGTTATACAAATGCTTGTTTTTTTTTTTTTAAATTAAAATATAGAGAAATGGGAAGTTTAACGTTGAAGGAACACACTGACTTATTGGGACTTTAGCTTATTCACTGTAACCCCCAGAGCTGGAGAAGTCCATACATACCCTTCTCATCTCCGTGCGTGTTGTAACTCTGTCTGACGCCCCCACCGCTAGCCAATAAGTCGGCGTGTTCCTTTTTTTTTAAAGGAAAGACCTGGATTGGTATTAATTAAAAATAAATAACGTTAGTCTTTTGAATCTTTTAAGCTGAGAAATCTTTTGAATCTTAATGCTTTCTGTTGATGGGAAGTAATTGTTCTAGTTATAATCGGGCTAATAAATGCAGAAGAAGACGTTTCGGCAACGGTGGCTGCCTTCACACCGTGCAAAAACGACTCTCCCTCTTCATACAGAAAAGCTTCTCCGACCTCCTTCACCCTTGTTAACCGACCCCTCTCTCCACACATTTAGGTTTGAGATCGATGAGACTTCGCCAAGCATGTCCGGTTGCTGCGGCGACGACTGCTCTTACGAGATCCTCAGCCGGCGGACCAAACACGGCGAGGCCTCGGCCGGACACACCCACGGGGGTGGGCACTGCGGGGGCTGCTGCCACTGATCCGCTCCACTTCTACATTATTATTTTTTTTTTTTTTTTTCTTCTTCTGATTGGTTAAAAGCCAGCAACTTACATGGCTGTGTGTGAAAGCTTGAGCTGCCTCCTACTCTGCAAGCGTTTTGAGTTTGACCGGCTGCAGAGTGCCGTTTAAAAAAATGAACCGATTGTGGAATATCTGGCTACAGATGTTGGGTGTCTCATTATGGATTGAGATTTGTGTTTGTTTTTTTTTTTTTTTTTTTGTGTATTCCTGCTCCAAAAGCAGTATGTAGTGTGAGCTTTCACACATAGCTCCTGTTTTTTCTTTCTTACTTGTTGGTTCAATGTCCAAGCCATCTTTTCTCATTCTCTTATCCCAGTTAATGATGACAGTTAGTATTCCCCAGTCGAGAGAAAAAAGCTAAGGCATTGCTGACACTCTCTACTCTCCACTGCAATGAACCCCATCCCACCCTGCACATCTCCTCACGTGCTGTACCGTATTCAAACCTTCTGCAGCGCTTCTTAAACTATGGCTCGGGACCTGGCCTAAGGCTGTATTATAGAAACTTCCTACCTCATGTCAAGATTTCATAGTACCTTTTTTTTTAGTTTTTTTCCCAAATGGATCATGCCCTCACTCAAATGACTATGTATAGTAAGCAGATAAGAAGAGCTAGTCAGTTTCTGTTATACAGCCCCTGCTTTCTTTGGGCCCTCACACTGAGACTAGCGGCAGTGTCCCAGGATTAGGCTGAATGTACTCCCATTTGGGTCCCAGAACAACAGTCTGAGGAGCCATGCTGTACTGTAAAATCGCCTGTCATATGCACGTATGGCTTGCAAGTCATTTTCTAGCAGCAACTGCACTGTTTTGAACCATATCGTCCCATTATACTACAGTTACAGTACCCTCATAGCACCATTCATCTTCTCTATTCAGGTGATACCTTTATCTGTAGGCCTCTCCCACGATATTAATTATGATAACGTATGAGACAAGATGTCCAAGATTGCCCTTTTTCTTCATGATGCTTTCTCCAACTTCCCCAGTGAGTGAGTAAGACAGTCATTTCTCATGATCTGTTTCTGTCTATCTGCGTCCAACCCAGAAAGTAATCTGAGTATGACCCTCTTGCTCATTCAGATGTTCATCTTTCTTTACCTCGGCCATATTTCCTTATCAGAGGTACATGTCATGAGCTGAAACTCATGTTTTCTGCTTCACTGAAGACACAGGGTTTTAACTCCATGAAGTCTTTTGCCCGCTTTCTTCCCACCTTCTTTTTCTTGTTTCCATGCTTCACGTCTGTAAAATTTCATCCGCCTTCCCTTTCTCCTGTTCTTTCCGCCTCTGTTCTCCCTCCATGTCCGAAAGGCGGCGAAGAATGACCGCATGCCCCTTCATGTCGTTCACGCCTGCTCGCCTCTTCCTTCGCTTCTTTTCCAAGAGGTACTAATGATAAACAAGTTGATGTTGACGATACCTTTTTTTTAAGCTGCATTTAAAAAAAAAATACTACAACCATCCTCCATCCCTTCTCTTACACATTTTGTTAGCATGAGCAAATCATATTGATTTAACATGGATGAGGATTGGTAGAAGTCACCGTTTCATTACGTGGCCATCTGAAGCTGATGAATGCTATTAACTTGGAGGAGGGAACATAGATTTGATGGATGGGTGATCAAAAAATAATTGCAGAGCACACATAGTTTTTTTTTTTTTTAATGGTTATTATTCTTCTTCATCACCCATTTCCCCAGCCCAATGTCATTAGTTTGTATGTAAAAAACAAACAAAAAAACCACTTTAGACAGGTTAAACAAAACTTGTGATGTAAATCATGATTGATCAACGGCTTCTGAACGTCCGCCGCGCTGTTTGAACACGCATCTAAGATCCTCATGTTGGTCTAATGGCATTACTTTAATATTTCATACCTTCTCCCATGAACGTCAGTGCATGTTAGAAGTATGTGATGGGGGATGTTGTGTGAAATTTTTAAATGCTTTAGTTTGGTATTCCTTAAAGCGTCTTGGCACCAAGTCAGTACTGTAAGATATGTACTGTACATCTGCTGCCCATTCCCTTAAAGTTGGTCCAGAATAATCTTACTGCCGAGATTCTTGTAGGAGTCCCACTTTGGATTTTTTAGATACCACATTACTAGTCAATGTAGAAAGGCTTCGATCTGGTTGATTCCATATCTGTTTACAAAACCTTCAGGGTATTATTGGACAGTTTTGAGTGCCAGTCGGCTATAGCCCTAATCTAGAAACCACCATAAAACCCTTTAATTCCAGGACTGTAGTCAGTTTGTACATATTTTACTTGCGGGCTGGAGGTGTCAAAAGATATTACTTCACACTGCTGTGGATGTAAATATTCCTCTAAAGAGTGGCTGTGAAGGGCTTCAAATAGTACGTTTTGAAATGTTCTTTTAAAACCGGTCGTATTAAGGCCCAATTTGAGATTTCCTACAGATTAATGCCTGGTCAAAGTATGTGAAACAGGGGAGACTGAAATGTGAAGTTGACAGACCCTTTCTTACACCTCGATGCTGTAATAATCTCTGTTACAACAGAACAAAATGTTATTTATCGCCAAAAAAAAACCCATCCCTTTTGGATGACTAAGTCCAGATCCTGGGGTAAAAGTTTCTGGTTGTTTCCAGACTGGGTAGAGACAAAAAAAAAAAAAAATTCTTCACCTGGAGAGGACATATTGGTGTCTCATGTTTGTTTGATCATGAACAACAAAACCGTTAAACAACATATTGCTTGTTTTAGTTCTAGACTACCTTCTGATAAGTACAGTAAGTCATGTTTATGTACTGCACAGGTTACAATACAAAGAGGATGTTGTACATAGTGGTAGTATATCAACCGACTGACAGTCTCTCTCTCTCTCAGGTTTCTCAAACGGAATCAAACCTCATCTGTTTTATTTAAACAGCCATGCTCGCTGGGTAGGATTGGCCACAGCTCTGAACTAGAGCCAGTTTTTGTTTGCGTGTCATGCCATAGTATTTAAAGAAACTGGTCTGAAGAATGTGATAACACCACTGTTGAGGAGGTGATTTTATTTTTTTTATTTTATTTTATTTTTTAGACTTTGTTAACAGTAAAAGGAAAAAGCTCCTCTGTTGCCTTGGAAATGTGAATTTGCATGAAAGTGAATATGACACAAAGTTTGAACTGACCCTAGATCAGTGCTCAGTTGTTACATACAATCCAGATAGGTGGGCTGTTTTTAAAAAAAATAAATAAAAAAAAAGCTCACTGAAGGTTAAAAAAAAAAAAAAAAAAGCTTTTGTGAAAATATCTTTAAGTTAGTAAGTGAGCCTAAACTTAACCCGTTTATTTTAAGTCATTAAGTACTTTTATTTTAGAAAATGGTTACATACCCCCACAAAACCACAGATCCTTTTCTTGGTATTTTCTGTGTGTCTGTGTGTATATATACAGTATAAGCTGTTGTGGATCCATCTTCATTTTCATTTCTTGGCCTTTTACAGGTAAAACACTTTTTAAACATGATGCTAAAAGTAAAACTCCATGTTTGAGAGTGAGTGTTACACTCCTGTCCATAAACGACAATGAAAGGGAAAACTAAGTCATTCTGCCTTGTAAGTGTTTTATTTGTATGTTACAAATAAAGGAAAGTTGTTTGACTTTTCAAGAGATGCTGTTTTGTTTTATTGTCATTTATGATCTTTAATTTCACTTTTCGTTGGAATAAACGGGAATATATAAGGGCCCATCTTACCCTGGAAAAGGAAATACAAAATATATAATTTTACCTTAGTATCACGTATTTTGACTTTACCATAGAAGTCGTTTTTTTTTTGTGCCTACCTAACTTTTTATCTTCTTAAAAACAATATCTTCTTTGTGGAAATGGCTTCCCACAGTTTTAACCCCTTATGTTTTCATGATTTTTGCTAGGGGAAGCATTAACATTTTTTTTTATTTGACCTCTACAAGGCATACATATTATATTAGCCATCGTTTCTGAAAAACTGGCGATTATGCAGGATTCATGTGGAACTACTTGTGATTGCACACGTTCTGAGGGGACTCCTTACTGTGTTGCACTGAAACCGGAAGCTGTTGGTACATTGCTGCAAAAAAATCAAAATGCCCTAGCTGAGTTGTTAGCTAGCCGAATGAATGGTTGCTCTGATGCACTGAGGTGCCTTTGCTCACATCTTTCCAAGATGACATAAATCTGTAAGGTCATAACTCAACTCTACCGCTTCTGTCGTTCACGATATCCCGCCTTTGGTAAGTGCATGGGAATTATAGTCGACCTTCTTTCTGTTAAAACCAATTGTCAGGCTAACATACCTTAGCTTACCTTTTTTTTATCAAGCATATTCATATTAGCCGACCTACTCAGGAATAGCGTACACAATCCGACCCTCTGCTTCAACGTTTTACAGTAAGCCTCCGAAAATGTATGGTTAAAATTGAATGGGAATGCTTTCCCTCTTAGTTAGTTAGCTAAATGTTGACTGCCAGTTGAGAAACTGAATTTTGGTATATATATTTTAATCTCTTTTTATTCATCAAGAACAACCAAGTTACATACTTGGTACATTTTAACACATCTAAACATAAAGATTCTCAGTTACAATCTTCACAGCCACGAGACAAAATAACAACTGATAAGAATTAAAAAATATATATCAAAAAACCCTTGTAGTAATGCTTTGTGACAAGCAATGCTTTCAATGTCTCATATTGTCATCCTTTCGGCTGGTTAGGGTACCATGGCAACGAGGATGAAGCTGAAGCTGAAGACTGTGTTTGTGCTCTACTTCATGGTCTCCCTCCTGGGCCTCGTCTATGCACTGATGCAGCTTGGTAAGTGGTCACCACATAGTCTCAGTGGAGCTTTTTTTGCATAGCAGACATTTTGACCTGTCACGGTAAGGAAAACACAGGTGAAATTGATGTCTCAGTGCCATTAAGTGTCCCAGAAAGCTATTCCAGTAAGCAAGCATGCACAATACCAGGTGTAGCATTTATTACACGTCTACAATGTAGGTTATTTATCTAGACTAGGTTTCAGAAGATTTAGATAAGTAGGAGGTAGTGGACTGAAACAATAACCGTAACGACATAATTATTAAAGAAAGAATGAAAATATGTATATATTTGTGGGCATGAATAGTATACAGCATGAATATAAAGCCCTAGGGTGCACCCTGTAAGTAGCCTAAGGTGTTTATATTAGAGATGTTCCGATACCGATACTGGTATTGGTATCGATACTGCCTAAAACGCTGGTATCAGGAAGTACTGGAGTTTATGCACCGGTCCGATACCACGTAATAAAGCCCTAAAGAAAATCTACGTTAAAGTAGTTTATTTATGTTCTTTTTCCGTTATAACTGACTGTCAAACTGGATAATAAAAGAAAGTTCTGTGGCATTCATTGTTTGTATTTGTTAATGTTTCACAAAGATTTTAACCTGAGCCAGACGGACAACAAAGATAGCAATCATATCACATCCATACAGGGATAGTAGTATACAGTTGTTAAAACATAATAAAATATATGACACACTGGTATCGGATCGGTACTCGGTATCGCCCGATATGCAAGTTCAGGTATCGGAATCGGTATTGGGAAGCAAAAAAATAGTATCGGGTCATCTCTAGTTTATATAGTGTATACAATGAAAATAAAATAAATAAAATAAAATATTCAAAAGTGTTTCTTTACAAGGGTCTCGCTCGTGTCTTTAGTCCATGGCATAAAATAAAATACCATCCTTTAAGACTTTGTAGCTGTAGTTGGGTGGCTCGCCATCAAACTTCAAATATTTCCAAGGAACCCAAAAAACCTGACCAAGTTTCACGTCGGATAAAACGCAACGAAAATCCCACACAACGAAAATCCCACACAATGAAAATCCCACACAACGAAAATCCCACACAAATCCCTCAAGGCTCCCTGGCAGCGGATATTTCCCAACGTGTTGAGATGACATATGCATTTATATTTAGATGTTAATGTCCCTGTTATCTCCTCACATCGGCCAGGCTGGCTGTGTGCTGTGTGTGTGTGGCAGAGGAGCATCCGCTGTCACCTATCAATCAAGGCGGGATCAACTCTTGATCCAATGTTTTAATTGGTGCATAATGACTATACGGCCGCCAACAGACTGGCTGTCTGCATAGCAGAGAAGCTTCCGCTGTCACCTATCAATCAAGGCGGGATCAACTCTTGGTTCATAATAACTATATTCATTTATAATAGATTAACTATTATATTATTTTATTATATTATAATAATAATATAATATATTCATATTTATTTCCATCATTTTTCTAGTGGGCTACACAGAGCTTCCTCTAGAATGCAGCTTTCGTAAATGCTATTCGATAACCCCTGGGATTTTCCTACTATGACATGTCATAATGTGTGCTGTGAAATAGGTCTATCAAGACTTGATCCATCAGTATAATATGTGTGTTTTAGATCGATAGATTCGACAATAATAAAGGTAAACACTCTGTCCTGACATACAATAAGAAATGCTTAGGATAAAAACGTTGTAAGGGTAAAAGTGTATTTTCATTATGGTCCTCGTTAGGGAGAGTAAATGGTAATATGGCTGATCTTAAAGTTGGGCAAGAGAGGTTAACAAACACACAAAGTGAAACAAACAATCAAAGCAGCGATTGTGTATTGTGTATCTGAGTTGTACAAGCAGGGAAATCCCTTTTTTGCTTTTGTACTTTCAACTGTCATGTCTGTTGAACCCTTTGCAGGTCAGCGCTGCGACTGCTCAGAGCATGACTTGCCTAAAGACCGTACCATATCTCGGCTGCGGGGGGAGCTGCACCGTCTTCAGGAGCAGATGAGGAAGTCCGATGCGACCAAGCAACCACAGAAACAACCAGCCAAGCCCACCGTCTTTGTGATCACCCCAACATACGCGAGGTATGCCAGGGGAGGCCGGTTTCCTTACCTCAATTCCTGCTCGCATTCGCTTACTTCATCTCCATCGTCCTCTGTTACTGTCTATTTGTGTGTCTAACCACACGGTTCCTCTGATTTCTGCCTGTCCTTGTCAGGCTGGTGCAGAAGGCCGAGCTGACTCGTCTGTCCCAGACGTTCCTCCATGTTCCTCAGCTCCACTGGATCGTGGTGGAGGACTCGCCGCACAAGACGCCACTAGTAACTGACCTCCTGGTGAAGAGTGGCCTGACCTACACACACCTGCACATGCTCACCGCCAAGGACCGTAAACTGCAGGAGGTGGGTAGAGACATGGCAGCCAACTGTGGAGACAAAAATCAAATCAGTCCTACATTTTTTGTCTTCTTAGGTTTGAATCAAACACATAGTCTTGCAGAGTGGTATTCAATATTTGTCCTCATTTTAGTATGAACAAAAGAGCGTTTTTAGACGTTGGGTCTGAATGCTCGCTCTCCACCTCAGGGTGACCCCAGCTGGCTGAAACCTCGGGGAGTTGAGCAGAGGAACGAGGGTCTACGGTGGCTCAGAGAGGACAGAAGGGCTCAGCCAGGAGGAGACAACCAGCAGGGTGTGGTTTATTTTGCTGACGACGATAACACATACAGCCTGCAGATATTTGAAGAGGTGAGGGTTGGAGTGTGAATGTGTTTTTACTGATGTCTGCAAAGTCTCCAGCTGAGGAAGTGTCCCATTTTAAATGTGCCATGATTAAAGAAGAAAAACAAATGTCCTCTATGTCTTGTGTCAGATGAGGAGTACCCAGCGAGTGTCCGTGTGGCCAGTGGGACTGGTTGGAGGGATGAAATATGAGAGGCCCGTGGTTGAAGGAGGAAAGGTAGGTGCTTGGGATGAATAATGCTGACAAGCCTGTGTTGTGCTTCATTTAAGAAAACCATGAATGTATTGGCCAAATTACAGACAACAAAAATAATAGTTTTTTGTGGCTCTCATCAGAACCACTTCAACTTCATTATTACCAATACACAATATTGAATTTGTGTTTTTGATGATTCTTTGAAGGTGGTTCGCTTCCATACCGGGTGGCGTCCCAGTCGCCCTTTCCCGATGGACATGGCTGGCTTCGCTGTGTCCCTCAAACTTGTCCTGGCCAATCCAGAGGCCTGTTTTGACGGAGAAGCACCAATGGGCTTCCTGGAGAGCAGCTTCCTTCAGGGATTGGTTACCATGGACGAACTGGAGCCTAAAGCGGACAACTGCTCTAAAGTAGGAGTGTGTTATGTGTGTGTCAGAGAGAGAGAAGGTGTGTGTGTGTGTGTGTGTGTGTGTGTGTGTGTGTGTGTGTGTGTGTGTGTGTGTGTGTGTGTGTGTGTGTGTGTGTGTGTGTGTGTGTGTGTGTGTGTGTGTGTGTGTGTGTGTGTGTGTGTGTGTGTGTGTGTGTGTGCTGAACAAAAGAAGAGCCTTTGTCATATATTATAGTTTAGAGAACATTTTCTAATGTTAATTTCAGATAGACTCTAGTTGCAGTATTTTATTTTGTGTGTGTGTGTGTGTTGTCTAGGTGCTGGTGTGGCACACACGGACAGAGAAACCCAAGATGAAGAGAGAGGAGGCTCTGCAGGCTCAGGGACTGGGCTCAGACCGCGCAGTGGAGGTCTGAGGAACACACACACACACACACACACACACACACACACATACATACACATTGTAAAGTGTACTCTGCTGTTTCATGCTGCATATGTAACTCTGCATTGTAAATACTGTAAAACAGAAAAAATATCAGTTTGAGGTCACATATAAATGTATCTGTTTTTTGTGTCAGGTAGTAAATGTACATGTGTGTATATATTGAGTGAGTGTTGTTACAACAGTGTACGTTAGTGTATGTACTGTATCAGGGTGTTCTCAGTGAGTTAGGTGTGTTTGGCCAGCAGTACAGTAGAGGAGGAGTCTGGAGTTTAAACAGTTGCCTGACGGGGGCGCCAGTTTTAAATTTTGTAAAGCCATGCTGTTACACCAGCAATATGTTTTCCTTAACGCTGGAAGGAAAGGATGCATGTTATTACAGACGTCCATGCTTGCATCATTTGTAGCAATCCACATGTTGTGCTCAGTTTAAATCCTGCAGTGTGAGCATTCCTAATGGCACTTAGATGTTGTTATTGCTGTGCTCCAGCTGGTCTTGCTCCAGCCTCCTGTCTCTGTTTCCTTTGCTGGTTGGATCTGATCTGTAACCAGTTTCATCAGTGCAGCCGCTAACCTCTTGATACAGATGCAATGGAGCACTTTACTCATGCATGGATTCTATTTTTGCGTGATTAGTGTCCGTAAGTCCATATTCAGCCATATAGATGTTTTTTTTTTTTTCAGTCACCATCATAGGCATGATAATAATATTTATACAACCTATCAAATCTAAATTTCTGCATTTCGTATCAATGTAATAGTATTGTGGAGTGAAGAATTTTTTATTTTTTAAAGTTAACAATATTTATTCATTTATTCACAAAACTCACAAACTTAATTAAGAAAAATGCTCAATATTTGTTGCCTTGTATTTATTATGCTCTCATACACAAACAAGTGGTGCCACTTGGCAACACTGTGCTGCAACACAGACCACAACAAATACAGAGAAGCAATGGTTCCACACCCAGTGTAGCTTTAGTGTTGAAGCTCAGAGTGCAAATGCTGGTTTTCTTTTAAGATGATTTTTTTGGGCATTTTTAGGCCTTTATTGACAGGACAGCTGAAGAAATGATAGGGGAGAGAGAGGGGAGTATGACATGCGGCAAAGGGCCGCAGGTCGGAGTCGAACCTGGGCCTGCTGCGTCGAGGAGTAACCCTCTATATATATATATATACCAACTGAGCTATCTGGGTGCCCCAAATGCTGGTTTTCAATAGTATCATAACAGCTAGTTCTAGCCAGCATTTTAATATGTACATTTTTAGTGATGCTTTTTAAAAACATAAGGCTTAGGGAATCCATGTAAAAGCCCTGAATAAGGGAACAACACTACTTACACTCATAGACATTCCTTATGCAATAAGCAAAGACAAAACACAAAACACACCGTCCCGGTTATATTTCCATACGCTGATGACAAGGAAAAGACTTGAATTTGCCTTTAAAAGGCAGAGAATCCCTGGTACTTTACAATAGCAGTGTTTCAGTAGTATATTTGGGAGAAAAAAAGCTTCAAATATAAATTGAAGTACTCGACCTGTGCTTGATTATCTTCCATGACATCCTCAGAAGTTGGAAGAATAAAGAGCAAAATAAAAGTATAGCTCAAAGGAGCTACTGTTGTATGATACTGTAAAAACAGCTAGTGCCTGCTTAAGTGTAATTAGTGCCTGTAAGTCAATTCTCTACTGGTGTATTATGTATTTATTACTATAAGAATATTGTTCTTTACATTGTACAATGTGATAATGTTTGTCCTTATCCTTGAAAATAAACCTAGATCATGTAAACTATTTATTGTATTTTGGTCTTTTTTTAAACTTCAGTGTTTCATGCTTATCTTTAAATTGTTTTGAACGTTGCTCTCTAACTGTAAAAACAATTGTGGGTCTTATATTTGCTACATGTGCTGATATGGGATCATTGTTTAGGAGGAATTTGCTGAATGCCGAAAGAGCACTCATGCTGTATAGTACGTTTTTCTTCGCTGCAGATGAAATATGAACATGTCAAACCTTTGCTTACAGTTAGTTGGCTGTTGTTGTCTTCCATGTCTTTAAGGCCTTTTCTCAAGCAAGACATTTTGTATTCTGACACCGACTAGTTTCAGAAAGGCTGACTTGACGGAGAAGTTGAATGACTGACTGTCTCAACTGACTGCCTAAAGTGATTTGAAACGCAGCCAAAAGCACATCTGTTCTGAGCGTATCAGGTAATACTTACCAGCGTCGCACTTTACAGACTTGTCATGCAGTATGTCTGTGCCTTTTATCAGAGGCGTTTGTCTGCCTCTTTATGTTCCCACTAATGTCTCTAATTCTATCTTTTGTGTTTTCCTGATTTTCTCAAATTTCACCACATCAAAATCAGTCGTCCGACTACAGTTGCGAAACCCTAACCTATCCCTGCTTGATGGTGACCATGGGAACCTGCTTCCAGCGTCCAACAGTAATTACCCACATGGGTGGGGATTCTCTGCCCTCAAACACAGACCTCTATGATTGACAGCTGTTACGCCCTCTCTGCAGGGAAGTCGCCTATCGGTGACTATATATGGAGTGTTCTTACCTCACTGCCCAGCACACACTCGCACAGGGCTTGGCAGATGTAGGTGCACTGGGAGGTGAGTAACAGGAGCTGAAGTCATAGATGTGCACCATCTTTTGATCCAAAATAATTTGGTCGCTCACTCACACGCACACCTGGGCTTGGCTAGACCAGTGGTTCCCAAACTTTAAATTCTAGGACCCCTGAACCGACAAGAATTAGGCCACGGAACCCAGTTTGATAAGATTTTGTCCCAGAGTCCCTCATCTGATAGTTTAGCTTTTGGATGTTTTATTACAGAAAGTTTAGAAACCCATGACCAAATAGTCTTATTTGGTCATGATACTTATGAATGGAATTATATTGAAAAAAAATTCATCTTTATCATCAGCTACACTGTCTTGTTTTTACCCTTAAATAACACTTATAACAATTCATTGTGTGTGTGTGTGTGTGTGTGTGTGTGTGTGTGTGTGTGTGTGTGTGTGTGTGTGTGTGTGTGTGTGTGTGTGTGTGTGCGTGGACTTTCCTGATGTTGGCGTGTCCTGACAGTATGCATGTGTATGCATGTACAAGAAGGTGAGCACTATGCATCTCGAAGCTGACTAAAGGAAATGGGAGATAATTACCCAACACACACACACACACACACACACACAGCTGAGCAGCTCCCACTCTCTGTCCCACCCAGACACAGTGTTTACCATCCAAACAGTAGGATAACATTCAGTGACCTAAACTAATCCATTTAATCTTAACACACGCATACCTTCCGTCATGGTATAGCGACAGCTTATCAGGAGAGAGTTCTGTTTTGGACACATTTGTGGAAATGAAGAGAAGGCAAATGAGCTTATTTCAGAGGCAGCCATTTTGAACTTGGGTCACACTATGCCTCCAACCAAAAACATTTTTTTTTTTTTTTTATCTCATGAATGCTATCTATTTTGTTGTTAAATTAGGATTCATAATTTATCATTTCGAAGTAATGATCTTATCTTTATTCATGGAGGGATACCACGGGATCACGGGATTTTGTCATGCCACTGATAGATGGTTTGCAGGGTCATTAATGGTTTGTTAATGAGAAAGCCCCTCGAGGAAAGTTTGTGATATTGGGCTAAATAAATAAAATTAAAATTGACTTGAGAAAAGGCGCTTTGCAATGACCTCTGACCTATTAATTTCACCATTAAAGGCACTCACTTTTATAAAGTTGGTACTCAAGTACTCAAGTACTCACGTCCATGCACTTTAATTCCAAACCCCATGAGCCTATTGAAATGTCTTTTAAAATGAGAAAAACTTTTGAAAGACTAAGATCATTTAATTTTACCATGACCAATAGGTGAGCTTAAATGATCAGCCGATGGGGTTATGACAGATATATTGATATGTTGGCTAGAGCCCAACCCATAGGCCTACTGGATTTTTGAAGCTGATATTGATATTTGGAGGTTAAAGACAACATGTGATATTTTTGTTTTAAAGGTCCCATGACATGGTGCTCTTTGGATGCTTTTATATAGGCCTCAGTGGTCCCCTAATACTGTATCTGAAGTCTCTTTCCCGAAATTCAGCCTTGGTGCTCCTTATGACCTCATAAGGAGCAAGATTCCAGATCGGCCCATCTGCTTTCATTTTCTCAAAGGCAGAGCAGGATACCCAGGGCTCGGTTTACACCTATCACCATTTCTAGCCACTGGGGGACCATAGGCAGGCTGGGGGAACTCATATTAATGTTGAAAAACCTCAAAGTAAAATTTTCATGCCATGGGACCTTTAATATGGACAAACATTTTCACTAAGGATGATCCCTTTAATAAGTTTTTTTTTAAAGAAGTGTGCCCATGTTAAGTACTGAGTGGGACATTTTATAGTTGAAAAACAGGACTAAGTCTTCAGCCATGCTAGCAGCTTTAAGAGGCTATACACAATATTGCTTTGAGCTAAATGCTAAAAAGCTGATATTAACCTATATGCTAGCATTTTAGCACTAAACACAGGTATTTGGGAGATACATCTGACCTATCAGTTATATTGTCACATTATTTAGAATACATTTATGAATTGTCATCATCCCTGTGTGTTGTGGACTGTAGAAGTTGGATTGTACATATGATGAAGGTGGTTGAACGCTCAGACTTTGAGGTTGAAGCTGAATTGAAAGTCCCATCTGTGCTCTGCAGGTTTGTCTGTGACAGCTGAGGACAGTCACGGTTAATGATTGATAGCTGCTGATATCAAAATAGGATGTTTGTTCTGGTGAAAGGATGCTTTGTGAGCCGAAATATTAGGCAGTTTTTCAGTAGGCCTCGATGAGTGTGTGCACGTGTATAGGCACGTGCAACTTACAATCTAGTCAATGTTTAAGGATGTAAAGAAGAGATGTGGTTAAGTAGAAAGAGTCCGAAGAAGGGAGAGAGACAAAGAGTCCTTGAGAGTGAGAGGACTTTGCTGCTTGTGTATGTGCTCTTTTTGCATGTGTGTGTTTGCCTTGGTGACGACAGAACTGCAGGTTGGGGCAGGGTGAGCGTGTGACGCTGTGTGTAAGGGGAGTATCCTGAGCTCAGTCATTCACTCAGACACACACAAACACACAGGAGATATTGCGCACCGGTGCTCACAAACACACACACACACAAGACAGAGGAGACAAGAGCAAGATATCAGGTAAGACTCGCATCTCTTTCTTATCTAATAGTTTCTCCATTTTGCTTATTTGCTACACTACGACATTCTTTTAAGAGTAATTATCATGTGTCTATAAGTTAGTTTCTGTAAGAAAAGAAGTCACAGCTCTCTTTCTTCTAACAATAAATGGCAGGATGTTCAGTTCATTCATTTTCAGTCCTGTTAGTCTGATTTTCTCGTACTTGTTGCTCTATTAATCACTTTGTTTGCTTTCTATACATTTTTGTGTCATGCCATTTTAGATGTCTTCCTTGTCTTTCTGCTTTCTTGTCACGTTCACCCTCTGTTTCTTTTTGTATTTTCCTCCTTTTAACGGTTGGCGACAACCCAATCAGTGATGTCACAGAAGGTGTTTTACCCTTGATGGAAAATAACCTGCTGTGACACTGAAAATACACTCTCTCTCTCTCTCTCTCTCTCTCTCTCTCATATGTGTCAAAATTGGTGAATTTGATCCAACAACCTTTTAACATTACAAAGAACAAGCCAACAGTCAGGCTGAGTTCAGCATCGAGAGATAGTCAATATGAAGTCATTGATTTTGGCTTCTGTACAGCATCCAACTGGTTCAATTAGTACCAAAGTCTGAGTCTGTGTGCGCATGTGTGTGTGTTTGTCTCCAGTTTTAGGAACATTGTGTCTTTAGCGAATTATCATCACAACCCTGATAACACTGACCTACACACACACATACACACACACACACACACACACACACACACACACACAAACACACTGGAACTACTGGTACAAAACCTGTCTAGTCTGTTTTTTTAAGTTTTTTGTTTCATAAACCTCATGTGACTGCAAGGCAGATACTGTTTTAGTTCAGTGCATACCATTTACAGCAGCATTTACACATGCTGACCGTCACACATTCCCATGACACTGGTTATCTTTAATCTATGGTCTCATTTCATTGCATTTTTGTTCCACATTTCTCTGATTTTATTTCGTCTGTCACCTTTCCGGAACTTTGGCTTATATGAGATTCTCTGGGAGCTGCTATGAAAGAGAGAGAGAGAGAGAGAGAGAGAGAGAGAGAGAGAGAGAGATGGTGTGTGTGTGTGTGTGTGTGTGTGTGTGTGTGTGTGTGTGTGTGTGTGTGTGTGAGAGAGACCCAAAGAGGTGGACGTGGAGGTGAGAGCAGTGTTATGTAACGGCATTAATCTCTAATCTCTCTTTTGCCCCCTATTCTTCAGAGGTGACCAAAAAAAAGGAGTTGGTGAAACACAAAAAAAAAAAGGGCGAAAGAAAAACAAGATACTGAAAGAGAAAACATGACAATTGGCAAGAACTCCAGGAAAAGCTCTGTGCGGAGCTCCATCCGGGCCCCAAAGTTTCTGGACAAATCCAGTGGCTTCTACGGTCGCCTTGATGAGCCTGAGGCTGCTGGAGAAGGAGAGAAGGTGAGGGGAAAAGAAGTGGAGGAGACATTCAACTGGACAGAAGACAGCAACAGAGAGGGGGGAGTCGCAAGCAGCCCAAGTGAGGTGCGCATTTCTGGGGCAGATGAGAAGGAAGAAGTCGAGGCGTTTGATCTCAATGAAGGGATGATGGAAGACGACGGGGAGACTCTCCTCCAGAGGAAACCCAGCCGCCGCAGCAGCCGCTGGAGAAGAAGCTCCAGGAGGAAGCAGAAGGAGGGGAGAGCCGAGGAGGACACAGCCCGGGATGAGAGGCCCAGCCTGGGCACAGAGAGTCCCGTTGACCCAAACGTCCTGGAGGACACCAAGGTAATGATTGAAGTGAATAAGATGGAGGAAGAGGATGGGAAGGCAGGAAAGGGGAAGGAGCCCACGCTTGTTCACTTCCCGGTTCGGGAGGATGCGGACGACCAGGTCCTGATCAGAGACAGGAAGAGGGAGGAAGAGGAGGAGAGGAAGATGAAGAGGGAGCAAGAGGAGGGGAAGAAGGTGGTGAAGAGGAACACTGGGAAGAATTATCGCAAGGTGAGAGAGCCTTATGTTTTTACTATCATTTTGTTTTTTTTAGCACGTTTTATTAACTTCTGCTTTCTGTGTCTTACATTAATATAAATTCCATATTCAGCATCACCCCACCTGGTTAAACTTTAAGCCTCACAAGGTTACGTAACTGAGTACTCTGACTTTGTGGGACAGAGGGGTAAAGTTCTCCCTCAATATCCTCCACATACTGGGCTATTAATCACCATGGAGACTATCACCTTAATAATAGGCTGCCAGCAGGGTCAAGGTACAGCAGCCACTGGTGCATGCCAGCAACTCATTAGGTCACTTCCTCTGATAGGATTTTTCCTTTATGTCACATTTAACAACACTGAAAAATGAAGCAGAAACAGAGGTTTGGCTAAAGGGCTTTTAGCTGTACAAGTAAACCGGGCAGCTGTGTAAACGGACTGCACGGCCCCTCACCTGACTCACATTTTCCCAAAGATTTTCTGCTTCATTTGAAACACATGCACAGAGGTGACATTCCTGAGCCTCCTTTATCGTGTCCCTTGATCAATGGAACAAAGTAGGGCAAGTGTTGACCCGCCTACTAGACCCACACCATTAAAACATTCCACTGCTGTTAACCAATCAGCTCAACATATTCTCATGAACGGGTTAATATGATATCTTACGAAAACGTGTGCACAACTCTGACCTCTGAGTTTGCACAATATTTGTTTTATGTATTAGAGCGACAGATAGAATACATGCGATGAGAATTCGTGTTGCTGCTAGTCTCTGTAAGTGCTGGTTCAATATTCTTGAATGGCATAAAATCACCAGTCACTATAGTGACAGACTTGGAGCAGTGGTTCCCAACCAGGGGGTCCCAAGATAACTCTAAGGGGTACACAAAGACAGTTTTTTCAGTTTTTTTGCTTATGATGCACAGGATCGTCAGGCCTTTAAACAGTTTTTAATGGCCAACACATAATTTTACAGGACTTTAATTTAAACAACTGTGTAATTTTGCACCACCCACAGAGACAAGATAGACAATTAATTTGTATACTTTCACTTATTTCCAAAGAGCGGCTGGTGTAAACACAGCACACAGCAGGTCAGCTGAACATGCAAAAATGTGAGCTTCCTCATCAAGGAAACAAACAATTAAACATACATGGAGCATAAAGTTTCCAATAATAAATAGATATAAATAAATTGGTAGTTGGGTTTAAAATTATAAGTTTAACTGCTTAAAACAAAGCAATAAAACTGTCTCAGAACTGATTCTCTATTTTCATAAACTACAGAGTTCTTTCCAGAAAACCTCCTAAGAAATTAGGAAATTACTCATGTAGCAATCATTTTGAGGTCAACCGTATTGCTAACCTTTACCCTATTGTTTCCATCAGGCCTTGGACCGAGCCTTTCGTCGTGGCTGGGAGGCCTTCATCACCAACATATACAGCGTTACGCTCACACCTGTGACATCATCCTCACCGCCATCTTCTTCACCTTTGCCAAAGAAGAAACCGCAATCCAACTTGGTGTTAGCTGAGTTTCTGTAGAACTGGAGAGCGACATGGACGAAGAAATCAAATTTAGTTCAAATCATGATTTTATACGTTTATAATTACATGATGTGTTTGAGTCATGCAGTAGGCCTCCGAAACATTCATTATTTATCTACGTTAATGAATCTTAATCCCTCCTCGTAAAGTTTACTGCCTTGTCTCATCTTGATGCACATATGTTTGCACAGGGATTCATTTTTACTTCACGAGCTGAGGGAGCCACGCTGCTGATTCTACAGTGAAGCACTATGGGACTATAGCTTATATTGGAAAAACCCAGTCTCTATGTGACTGATTTCAGCTGCTTCTGGTTCCCTTCAACTGTGATGCTAATTTGGGATTATGTCTTAACATTTTAGCTCCTACATCCGGTCCACTATTAGGAGCTTGAAACAGAAATAATCTTTCTATCCTTTTGTTTAGCACTATGAAACTACTAAAGTGTTGATGTGCAACCAATAGGAATGTTTCATTGTCAAACATGTTGCGATGATTTATTAGTGGACTTTGGTTCTGGAGATATTCCTACTTGTATGTTAGTCAGTGCCATTTATTGCTGTTTGACAGCTAATCAGTTGTTTTTTAATGATAGGAGGACAAACACCCACCACACACACACACACACACACACACACACACACACACACACACACACAACAACACCCACCACACACACACACACACACACACACAGCTAATTTGTATTTTGACATTGTGATAGTGATTAACACACACATTTGTATGTTAATATTTGTGGAGAAAATTCAATTTTAACACATTTAAACAGGGGGTTTCCCATCTGTGTGTGCACAGAAATACAGAGTTTGACTTCCTCACTGTATGTTCTGATAAAGGTGATTTAACCTGAAGGGACAGGGCAGGAGAGTGTATGCATGTGTGTGCAACTGAGAGAGAAAGAGATATATTTATAGCCTGGTTATAAAACAGCATGTCTTTTAATCGTTACCAATGTAGCTGCACATCACGTTTCTCTTAGTCTAAAACACCACTCACTGGCACTTTAAATGTAAAATTGGACTATAAAGTTAGTATCAACGTTCAACTGGGGACAGGAAGACGTGATAGAAGGGATTCAGAAGGTTTAGAAGGTTTAAACAGTGTATTAATGATTGGTTGACTTGTTAGAATGAAAAATGTAATGTTTACAACAGACCTGTAATTTCCTGTCATCCACTATGTATATGGTTTGGATATTACATCCAGTGTATTCTTGCAGACTGAATAGGTGGGAAAACTTGTATATAATGATTGTCTAAAGAATGTGTTAATTTAAAAAAAGATCTTTTTGTATCCTAATCAAAGCTTCTGAAGTCTTGAACCATAACAAGAAGCACTTTTCCGAGTAAATAAAGACTTAATTTATTTGTAATGGTTGTATTTTCATGTTTCAGGATAAAGACAGAATAGATCTGTCTTGATTTGAATTACCTAATGTCATTGTTGCCATGATATTATGAGCAACGTGAAAAACTAACCAAATAAATGATTAAGATAAAGCTTGAACCTACTAAACTTATGTAAATATATAGTTAAAACAAAACTATATACGTGTGTGTGTGTGTGTGTGTGTGTGTGTGTGTTTGTGTTAATTTTTAAAAAAACATAAAGGTATATTCATGTTCATTTAGAAGCAACTTTATGGCAAGTGAAAACAATTTGAATATTTTTTTTAAATATATTTTTTTCACGTCAAATTGAAAGAAAGAAAACATAGTTCATATTGTTGAGACTATTATTTTTGGTGGTCAATAAATCTCAAATTGGTTTATAGGAAAGAAAATGTTTAGCAATCAGTTCTATTCAGTCTTTTCTGTTTTGGTATCTTTGCTACCACCGCGTGGATGTGAAAAATACTTATCTAACGGAAATGACGCAATAAAATAAATAATGTGCACTTTCTTTAAATTAGCTTCAGCTAAAAGTCTTCACTCTACAAACAATGAGTTTATTATAAATAAAACTGTTGTTTTTGCCAACTTCAATTTGTCTAACGCTAAATGTAGCTAGTGGAAAGAGTCGTATGGTCGTTTTCCCGGTAAAAGTTTCCCGGGTGGGAGGAGTCGTTCAGGCGGGACATAAAACCCAGACGGACCTGTTTCCTCGTTCACTTCCTTCTCTGCTCTGTTCGAGGTAAGATCGCGCACATTGCTTGTTAGCAGCTCGTTCAATTGCAAATATTAACAGTGTAATATTTAACATAGGAAATATGTTGCGTAGACAATGTAGTTCATCGGCGTTTGAGGCCTCCCTTTCTATCATATTTACAAGTTTCGGTGTTTTAGCCACCATCTTATGTGTTACGTTAGCGTTTCATTGCTGCACCGACCACAGCAATCCTTAACCATCCGCTAGTAAAACATTTTCATTCCTTTCATTAGTTGTCTTAACCTAAACGAGAACATGCTTTCTAAATGCTGCATGTAGTATTTATTAGGCAACACAAGTTGAACTCGTGTTATAGACACTTCGCAGAATTGGCAGCTGCTAGCTGGTGTGGCTGCAAGGCAAGCCGTGTCTCTCAATGATGATAATTACACAGACCTGTACTGAATGACTGTGATTGCATTAAATTATTCTGATGTGAGACACTTAATATTTTATTTATTTATTTTACTGACTCGTGCGGTTCTGAACACGTTGCGTGGAACCGTCACGTGTTGGCTGGTCACTTGGAATGTTGCTAGTGTTAGCTTCTTTCCTGCTAAAGCAATAATTTCTATTTGTTTTCTAGGTGGCGTAAGAGCCAGAAACAACTTACTGCAAAGGTAAGTTCTTCACACAATATGGCTCGTTACCATGGCAAAACGTTAGTATGGAGTCTCATGCCACAGTGATGTTTTTATTTGAACTCTCTCACTGAAAATCTTTGAGGAAATTTTATCTCAAATTCTGAGTAGCATGAAACATCGTGTGTATAGTGCACGTAAAGTTGATTTAAACTCATGACAGGTTTTTTTTGTCTTCAGGTGTGAAGACTGGTGAACACCACATAAGGTAATTGGCGTTTGTATTTAGACTACTTAGGTATTTCAGTAGTTTTGCTTAGAAACTCCACTGTTACAGATCAGCCATTAATTGGCGCTGTGGCTTGAGGAGCTCATTGTTGCAGTGATGATTCTCTGAACTCTCTCTTACCGAATCAGCCTTTGAAGAAACTTCTTTACCAGATTCTGAGTAGCATATGAGCTCCACCTAATGCCCTGTAAAACTATTTATTAGTACAGTACACTCATGGTGGCATACAATGAGATGTGAAAATTAAATGATTAACTTAAACTGTAACGTTTTTGTCCTAAAGGTGTACCTATGCCAATCAAAGATGACTGACAAGAATAAAGGACTTTAGCAGGTGAGCTGACCTGAAGCTAAAACCTAAATTCCACAAGGGCTGTAATTGATGAGTTTTCAAACAGACAAGCATATGCCTGATTATTGTGATGCTAGTATATTATCTGATCAGCCCCTAAAAGTACTAAAGCTCAAATGACTCCATGAGTTTATGGCTAACTACTGATCTTCTTCTTAGGTTGGTCTACCCTGCCCTCTCACTAATCTCAAAGCAGCTGCAAAGTGCAGAAGTGAGTAAATGATGGATTTAGAGTATATTCAGTAGTGGGGTATAAACATGATGATTAAAATTAATGACAAGCATATGCCTGATTCAAGTGATGTCAGCCTTTAATCTGATTACCCGTAGCTGAACTGATGTAATATTTGGTTTGTACACTGGTGATTTACTTACGGTTTCTCTGCTAGGTGGGGGTTTGAACAAGAAGTTGGGGAAAGGATGCCCCATGGATATCTCAACATGTAAGTCTTTAAATGTGTTTAGTAAAAGGCAAGGTGTTTCTGACGGTTTGAAAGGATGAAATGGGGTAAAACCCATTAAACACCTGGACGACTAATGTCACATGGCAGTTTATCACCAAAGCTCTGATCAAACATCTGAATCTTAATATGCCACAAATGGTTATTGTTGAATGCAAACTAAGTGCCAATTCACTTTGCAGAGCCATGAGTGGATTCTTGAAGAGGAAGGCATCCATTGAAGCCTCATGGTAATTTTTCTCACTTAACATGAATGTCCTTAAGAAGTTCCAATGATGATGAACTTAGCTCACTTTGAACCAATGTGAAACGACAAGAACATCTGAGCAACTGCATTACAACTGTTCTGTTTTTAAAAATTAGGCTTTTGAATAAGCTAGTAAATGACCGGTTTTCTGCCTAGTGACTGCATCAACAGCATGCTGAGGCCTTCTCATCAAAGGTAAGAAATCACTGTTCACACAGTACCAGTGTGTCTTATGCCCAGACCTGCTGAAAATGATGAGATATATTTGGAATCTCGTTCGTCTGAACTGCTGTTGAGAAATAAAATATCTGACATCAGTGAAAGATAATGGCTTGAAACTTCAATTTGGTGCTTGGACCTAACTGTATGCAATCTGTTGCAGGTACCTACTGGGTTATGGAAGTTGCTCACTTTTCTCCAACAAAGGAGTTTGCCCAGGTGAGAGCTCTAGGAACTTTCAGCATGTTTAAGGCCTTCTCAAGTAAATTTAAGTCACTACTTGTTCATACAGTACCTATATTTCCAGACCTGCTGAAAATGATGAAATATATTTGGAATCTCGTTCGTCTGAATTGCTGTTGAGAAATTAAATATCTGATTTCAGTGAAGGTCAACAGTTAACAGATAACTCTTAACAATTTTGTGTCCAGACCTGACTGTATCATCTGTTGCAGGTACCTAGCTTTGGAAGATGCTGCCATCTTCTCCACAACAAAGGTGAGTCTTCAAGCGTTTACAGTCATTAATGTCAGCATTGTGCTAATGCCCTACACCACCTGGTCTGAATTACAGTTTACAATTTCAACAATTCACTTTCCTTCATGATGACACCTGCACATGTCTTACGCCTTGGTTCAATGCCAGAACCTGAAAAGGTGAACCCACTGGTGTTACCTTGGTAATAAGGTGAAGCCCTGTTGGGGTTACCAACAGTCTGAATGGAAATGCAGATCACAATAAATGTGATAACTCTAGACTTTACAGATGTCGTGTCAGACTTTATTTTCTCGAGTGTTACTGAACGTCATGACTAGAAATGACTTCTTTCAGCATGTGATTCCTAGAACTGTCTTGTCTTTACCCATTAGGGCTGCCTTTGGATGGAACTACCTAGAAACAAGCTGACTAGGTATGTTGTCAGAAACATCCAAACCAGTACAGTAAAATGTAGAGTGTGGAAGGATGATTCTCCGTATGACCACCAGTCTCCCCCGCCCCTCTTGGTAGAAACTTTCCAAATTTGCCATCAACTCCCTGTTGGCCCGATACGACACTGAGAACCCTGGAACAAGCTTTCAGGTGTAAAGTGATCTTCGGCTCCCTGAAGGAGGGTTCTGATTGGTTGGACTGTTGGTTACCTTGACATGACTGAAAACAAAATGCTGATCACATTCCTCAACTGCAGTTCTGTACACCAGTAGGTAAACTGTTGACAACTTTGTTTTTTTTTATCTTAGGTCCTAATTTGAATGTGTGAACTGAGGACATGGTCATTGCAAAAACAAAGCTCCAACAATTGAGGTTGGTATCTTGTTAGTTAGGGGTTTACTTGCAGTTATGTAGAAGTGATGAGTTTCTTATTACCGCCCCAGTCTGATAATTCATGACTGATTGGTATCCCCTCTGATTGCACAGCACTAAATGTTGTCATTCGTACTTCTCAAACTGGATCGACTAACTCTTCCCTCGTTGCAGGTTTGATGCTTTCGGACTGTGGGACAGCGCACACACCTGGGACTGCAGCAGGTAAATGAGCAATAGAAGTAATGTTTTAGGATTGTGAACATGACCTTATCTTCAGTTGAGGGTTGTCAGCATACATTCATCCAGTTGGTCCCCCCCTCCTGTTGACCTTATACTGCACTGAGAACCCGGAGTTCTGCTATACACAAGAACAGTTCCAGCTGAAGGAAACTTGCATGCTGTGAAAGTTAACACTTCAGCCAGCTAGTTATAAAGATCTTAAGTTAGATTAAGAGTTAGGTTACAAGATGAGTTTTCATGGATTTATTTACTATAGTAGAGTTCAAATAACAATCTGTGGGTACATTCTAGCAGTCACCTTTCAGGTGTAAGGTGACCTGTTGGAGAGGAGCGCTGGCTGAGGCCATGACTGAAATGGGACAGATTACTGCCCAGAAGCTTAATCCCACGTTGCGTTCCCATGAAGCTTGTAATTTGTATAACTTCATAGCATGTGAATATTATTTGAATTACAACTGTACATAAACATGAAATAACATGGTGCTTCAGGTGACTTGACTTTAAACAGGTAAAAGTTTCTGAACCTAATTAGTGGCAGTGTAGTTTAAATGTAATGAGACAATGCATCAAGTTACTGTAATCATTTTATGAAACTAAGAACACTTTACAGTGTCTGCTGTAGTAGTATATATATATATATATATATATATATATATATATATATATATATATATATATATATATATATATATATATATATATATATATATATATATATATATATATATATATATATATATATATATATATATATATATATATAAAAAAATAAATGTCCAGGAATGTAGCCTTTTAGCTCTGTAGGGAGTGTTTCAGAGGGATGGGTAGGTGTAATCTGGTTTGGGGAATGGATGTGTGCTAAACATGACAGCCAGGAAGCCCATCAACATAGTAGCATGTGAATTCAGGACACCACATTGTTAAATTTCCAAAGGTTAAATGTGGATGAAGCATATAAAACTTGGCTGATTATGATCTTTATTTTAGGTGTGGCAGCATGAAATCTCTGGCTTGATCTTGTTGGTGAGTATTGGAACATTGTCGCTAGATATTTTAATATGTTGGCATTTCAATATACTTGGCTTACTAAATGTAGAAGTGATGAGTTTTATTACCGCCCCAGTCTGAAAATTCATGACTGATTGGTTACCCCTCTGATCACACAATGATAAAAAGGGTAAATTACACAAATCAAACTGAATTGACTAACACTACACCTTTTGCAGGTTTGGTGATGTGTCAGACTTGAGTGCGAGAACCAGACACCTGGGAGTGCTGCAGGTAAATGAGCAAGTAAGGTTTCTGGGATTGTGGACATGATGATGATGCAAATCCTCAGTCGGATGAAATCAGCCATCCTTACTCCTCCAGTTGGCCTCCCCTCCTGACTCAGTATGGCACTGAGAACCCTGGCCCACCCCTTCAGGTGTAAGGTGACCTGCTGAAGGAGAGAGCGCTGGCTGTGAGGGCATGACTGAAATCTACTCTGATTCCATCCCAGAAACTTGATTCTTTTACCTAGCTCACAATTGTTAAACTGTCAAAAGTAACTAAAATGTTTTAAGGAATATATATACTTTATTGTGGTACTAATGGATTTTGAGTGTACTGTACATTATCTGACACTTAGTGCAGTATAGAAGCTAGGAATTCATGATGCTGGAAGCAAATATTGTGTAACATTGCAGCATGTTAATTTTCAAGTCACACTTTGGAATTGTAACGGCTAATTGCCAAGTGAACTGCATATGGAAAGTTTAGCCCATAAACTTTGCCGCCTTCATTTTTCTGTGACAGGATGAAGTCATCACATGGCCTTGATCTTATGCTCACTGTGATATGTGTTGGTGAGTATTGGAACAATGTTGCACTAGAATACAGTACTAGATCTTCATTGAAGTGATGTTTCTTATTACCGCCCCAGTCTGAAAATTCATGACTGATTGGTATCCCCTCTGATTATGAGACAACATTTAGGTTTCTTAATTGTATTGGTTACACATTTTTATAAAGTGTTTTGATTCCCCCAGAATTCATCTGGATCTGCTGCATTGGGATCTATGGTAAGAATTTTTTTCAACTTGTTGAAATGTTGAGTCTTTAAGTGATGAGTTTCTTATTACCGCCCCAGTCTGAAGATTCATGACGGATTGGTACCCCTCTGATTAAAACTATAACTTGTTTAGTTAAATGTGGCCTTTGCCACCCATTTCTAAGATGTCTGTCTTTGCAGAACTTGGGTGCCTTATCCATCAGCAGTGTTGAAATGCCAACGGGATTGCTGCAGTTCCTCTAGAGATCAAGGGATGCTCCAGAAAATTAAACGTGAATCTACCAACTGCTGCACGGTTGCAGTACAACATGATCTCATTTAGTTAACTGCAAGGATTGTTTCAAATAAAGCTATTAAAACTAATATTGTGTGGTCTAATACTGTATACACGGTCTAAGGGTCTTCCCACAGGTTGACAAATGACAAGAATTAGAAAATAAGCAGTGTGAATATAGGCAGCTGCATATATGAAAAAAAAACACCTAACCCTAAAAATTCTAAAAAGGTGTCTCAGCTGTTTTTTGTAGTATTAGGTGTCCTTAATAACTAAAAGTTTACCAAAGTTTGACCACTAAACGTGTAATTTTCAAGATGGTGTCCAAGATAGGCAGGAAGCCCTCAAAATATCCTAACTCCATTATTTGACCTAGCCAAGTAATCTTGGTGTCTAACCCCATGTTTTCTGGGTCTATGAATCCATTGGACTTGTCTAAATTGCACTGACATGATGACATACTTATGGAATACATTTTGTGAGATAACTAAGGTTTTATCTTTTTGGGGGTGAATCAGAGATGTAAACTATTTAACCTGTCATGTAACTCCTATTCAGTATGCATTTTTGGACACATACCCATTTTTTGCTAAAACACAGACTTGACATTCAATGTAAAGGTTATTCCACCCAAAAGTAACTTAAATGACTTTTACCCCCCACCACCACACCCCTCCTCCATGTGGTGGGTAAAAAAAAGTACACTACATCAAGTTTTAGAACGCCCCAGTTTTTCCAGGTTTTAATTGAAATTCATGCAGTTCAATGTCTCATTGTACTCTCAAATGAGAACAAATTTAAGTTAAAAAAGAAATCATGGAATCAATTTATAAACCTAAATGTAGTCTACATTTTTGACTCAAAGTAGCCCCCTTTGGCAGATATAACAGCTGAACACACTCGTGGCATTCTTTCTACAATGGAAATCAAATATTCTTCAGAAAGTTCTTCCCAGCTCTGTTGCAGAAGTTCCCATAAATGTGTGGCATATCCATCTGGGAACTTTCCGTTGGGGAACTTTTGGGAAGGGGCGGAAATACTGGTTAGCTGATTGGATGAGCCATCTGTCTATCACTTATGTTGATAGACGGGACGGATCAACCAATCAGATCCACGAAGCGTATGAAAAATAGCTCGTTAGCGCAGCATGCAAGTAACATGTCGGTCAAGGATATTTGCAGTTTGTGTAACGAGAATTAAAGAATAAAAGGCACCATTTCAGGTTCCAAGAGGAAAAAAAGCATTAGCGAGTGGCTAACAGAATTAGGGCTACCGCTGTCTGAAAATACTGGTTAGCTGATTGGCTAAACCATCTATCACCACCTCAAAACCAACGCTGATTGGCCCGGTCGTTTGGCGATCGGCTCCAAATTTTCTCTATCTCAAGATGCCAGACTGATCTGCGAGTGGAAAACTGGAGCTCGCGAGATCAGGACGGTCTCACGAGGCTAGTCGAAGTCAATATGAAATGCAAAACCATTACCTTGAGCTATCGTGTCGATCAGTTGCTAAATTGCTGCAATTAACATTGCTCTAGTTCAGAGTGTCTTCTGTATACTAGCCTTCAGGAAGTGAAATGTGATTTTTAGTCACGAATGTGAAATCAATTTGGCCTTGAGGTAAAAATGTAAATGTGTGAATGCAGTGTACACTAACCTTGGAAAAACGGTTTTGTTTTTTCAAAGTTAAAATGTAAAGTTTGTTTACACTTTCAGCACTTATTTCTACATCCCATATTTTCTGAAACAAATAAAAAACCAGTCAATTTGACCTTTAGTCAACACAAGGGTTAATGTACTTTGAACATGGATGTGGAGCACACCTGGTAGAGTGGGTGTCCATGTGTAGAGGTTTACTCTGATGCAGCAGCCCTTTGCCCCATGTCATTCCCCTTCTCAAGTCTAAACTGGCCTATACAAATAAAGCCCTAAAATGTCCAAAAAACAAACGTGAATAGTGATGGTACTGTTAAGTAGGTATACATTTATAACATTTGAGCAAGGCAACAAACAGCTGACAATCTGATTCACTAAAGTTAGAATCAACTGTAAGAAGGTTAATGTCGACAACACATACTGAAGCCTAAATTACTTCCATTTACAGTGTGTGAATTTGACATCTTTCGCGACAACTGTCAATATTAAATAAAAAAAGCCAGTGAATCCTGTAAACATGATCCAGACAGCAAAGATGTGTGCATGTCTGGTGAACTTAAAGCAGCTGATGGAACAGAAAAAGACATTTGAGTTAATATGTGGATACTTCAGACCTACATGTAATGAGCCCTGCGGTTTGTCAGAGCTCACCAACCATGAAAGGCTACTGTTAAAAGTACAATAACATTCAGGGACACACACTCAGTCTGTGGTGAAGATCCTTGCAGCGATATCATCCAATAGCCAGTCCACTCCAGCTAACAAGTTCTCTCCTGTTACTGCACTGCATCCAATGATACACCAGTGATGACTTTTGATCTCATCCAGAGCCAGCGCCTGCAAGAAAACACGAGAACATACATTGTGATGTACACTTTTTGGACAAGTAAACTGCAATATGACAAAGAATTTGAAGCAGCAATAGTGAAAATAAAAATAGAGAGGACTTGCATTACTGAAAAACTAATGCACAAAAATATCACAACGTGGGAGTAAATCTCACCTCTCGGATTGCCTCTTTTGACAGGGCTCCTGGTAAGTCCTGTTTGTTGGCAAACACCAGCAGTGTTGCACCAGCTAACCTCTGGATGAAGCAAAGGACACATTAAACTATAGAGATTGATATATTGATATAGTAATTGAACCACATAGTGGTTTTCAGCTTCAAACAGTGATGAATAAAAAGATAGTTTATCACTCAGTCACAGCCACAGATGGTATGGAGCACCAAAATAATATAAATAATGCAATTAACGTGTGTGTGTGTGTGTGTGTGTGTGTGTGTGTGTGTGTGTGTGTGTGTGTGTGTGTGTGTGTACCTCCTCCAGCAGCAGTGAGCTGAGCTCCTGCCTGCAGTCCTCCAGTCTGAGTCTGTCTGCGCTGTCCACCACCCACACCAGCCCATCTGTGCTCTCAAAGTAGTTCCTCCAGTAGGAGCGCAGTGACTTCTGACCCCCTACATCCCAAATATTTAATTTAAACCTAGGAAACACAGAGAGAGGGGAATGAGAAAAAATATATAGCCTGATAATGGATCCTGGCTTAGAAAAATACATTAATGCCTCAACGTGGGACAAACTATGATTTCAATAATAGAGAGCACAGAAGAGTAAGACTAGTACAAACAAATAACTGACATTAAATAGTACCACCGTTTTTTTCTCAGTTGCATATTGAAGTTGGATTCACTTGGCTGTACGGGATAGTGGACTTTATAACAGGGTTACTTTTTGTATGTAAATTAATCAATTTCTAATCATAAGTTAGTGAATAAGGGCCTTTTGCAAGAGAAATGCAAAGCACTGATTGCACTTAATGTTTCGAGAATTCCACAGTGCTGAAAATGTTGGCCCCAGCTTTTCAGAGCAGACATCATTGACTTGTCAACGTCGGAAAAAGCAGTGTTAGTAACAATTCGATTAAAGTATCCCAGTAAGCCATGACAGTGACAGGGAGGCAGCATGCACAATACCAGGACCCTGAAACTGAAAAAAAGAAGAAGCTACTTCTGTACTACTGTCTAACCAAAAGTCTTAAGTGGATATTGCCTTTTGAGAAAACTACAATGTGCTGTGTAAAAACAAATGCACGTGTGAAAGTGCGTCATATGCTTTACTTTTAGTAGGCTACATTATATATATATATATATATATATATATATATATATATATATATATATATATATATATATATATATATATATATATATATTTTGTGTGTGTGTGTGTGTGTGTGTGTACGTACCCTCTGTGCTCCAATGTTTTGATGTTGAAGCCCAGCGTCGGGGAGATGGTGCTGACGTCTTCTCCGTTAAACTTCTTCAGGATGGTCGTCTTCCCCGCGTTGTCCAGACCTCTGCACAAGCCAGGTTAAAGACCAAACTCTCACACATCTCGTTGCTAAATATCCTAGTTAAAGAGAGATTAATAACTCTCAGATTCACCCACAGTTTGCAGAGTTACCAGAATTTAACAGCTAGCCAGGTAGCATCATGCAGCACACGATGCGCAAATAAAACTTCACAAGCACACAACTGGTATCCTTTTTTTATCTAACCATACACGGATATAAATTGCAGCTAGCCGGTCTTATGTTATTGACACAGATACAGTTAAAATGCCGTTGGTAACGTGACATGCTTTGTTGTTTCCAGCTAAGCTAACTTTAGAAAATCGTTCCATGCAGGATACAACATGAGCAGTCTCATCTCCCGCTCCTTTTGCTTCATCTTCTTTAAAATCGTCAGCAAACCCATCGCGACGGTGTTACTCTCAGCTGCAGTTATAATACATATGCTACTTTTACTGATTTATATTTGTGTATGAAAGATATTTAGCATCCATAAACAGCATTGCGAACCAGGAAGAGGGTGCATTGCTAATCCCACCCCACGCAGGCGACGCAGCCACCAATTGGACTGTTGGTAAAGAGCGAGCGTTGATTGGTTGTTTGTAGACGTTCGATGCTGGTTGATTGGTCAGGGAGTCATTTTAAGGTGTGACCGTGCTGTAAAGGCGTTTGGCGCCCCTGTGTGTCTGTTGTGGGAATGACGTATTTTACTGAAGCAATCTGGGAATGTTCTGCCTGTCTTTGTCAAAGCTGGTTTCCAAAAAAAATACAGTAGTGTTTCCAAAAATAAAAATATTTCTATTTGCACTATAGTTCAAAACACTGATATTAAACATGGCATTTGTGTACCTACTGTATATATCTGTACTAACTGCATTCCTTATAAATATTTAGTTTTTCTTTATTTTATTTCTTTAGCGTCCTATATGCCTATTTAATTGTTTATATTCTAATCTAATTCAATTTAATATCTGTTTATACATTTCAGTGTGTGTAGCATGATGGCCGGGGATACGCTACAACTACATTATGTTGAGCAATCCTGTATTGTACACTAATGATAATAATAAATCCTTGACAATGCAGAGAATACAATACAATGAATATTATTTTCAAGAGAAAACATGTACATTTAGCAGAGATGGCCTGATACCATTTTTTGCTTTCCGATTCCTGAACTTGCGTATCGGCCGATACCGAGTACCGATCCGATACAAGTGTGTCATATATTTTATTATGTTTTAACAACTGTATACTACTATCCCTGTATGGATGTGATATGATTTCTATCTTTGTTGTTGGTCTGGCTCAGGTTAAACTCTTTGTGAAACATGAACAAACAAAAACCATGAATGCCACAGAACTTTCTTTTATTATCCAGTTTGACAGTCAGTTATATAACGGAAAAAGAACATAAATAAACTACTTTAACGTAGATTTTCTTTAGGGCTTTATTACGTGGTATCGGATCGGTGCATTAACTCCAGTACTTCCCAATACCAATACCAGCGTTTTAGGCAGTATCGGAGCCAATACTATCTCTAACATTTAGTCAAGCAAGGGTGAAAAGTTCACTCTTGACTTTGAAAAAGTAGTTTGAAAATACAATATACAAGGATTTTCCCGGAGCTTTTAAAGGTCCCATGGCATGAAAATGTCATTTTATGAGTTTTTTTAACATTAATATGAGTTTCCCCAGCCTGCCTATGGTCCCCCGGTGGCTAGAAATTGCGATAGGTGTAAACCGAGCCCTGGGTATCCTGCTCTGCCTTTTGAGAAAATGAAAACTCAGATGGGCCAATCTGGAATCTTCTCCTTATGAGGTCATAAGGAGCAAGGTTACCTCCCCTTTCTCTGCTTTGCCCGCCCAGAGAATTTGGCCCACCCATGAGAGAGAGACATCATGGCTTTCAAAGAAGCAAAGTGGCAGTTGGTCAAGGCCACACCCCCACCCTCCACCCCCTCTCCTCTTCAAAAGCATTTAAAGCTACAGACACAGAAATGGCACATACTAAGGAAAGCTCGTTGTGAGACTGGCTCTAGTGGCTGTAATTCTGCACCAAGGCTGAATTTTGGGAAAGAGACTTCAGATACAGTATTAGGGGACCACTAAGGTCTATATAAAAGCATCCAAAAAGCACCATGTCATGGGACCTTTAACTGCAGTTGGCTGGGCAAAACCCATGAGGAGAGTGGTGAGCTCCAGAAAGCCCTGAGTTACAGGGTGTGAAATTATCAATGGAAAATATAATTGTTACACAAGAAGCTGCAACAACATTGTTATTATTTTTTTTTTTTTAAGAAATTAAAACAATGTTTAGATGGCTTAGTATTCTAAGACTAGACTTTCTGTTAGTCCCCTTTAGAAATTTCAAAACGGTGCAAAAACATCCTGCAATCCAAAACGTTTTTCAGGTTTTTCACATTCATACTAAAAAGTTGTTTTGTCACAGGGTTTCCTCCTGATTTAGCCATGCGCATAGTAAAAAAGAATAACACTGTGTGATTTAAGTTACATCATATCCTGAAGAGAACCGGTAAACGCTGTTGGCTGCTGTCTGGAGGTTCGGCCGTTTATTTCCTGGCAGAAGTACTTGAGAAATCCCCTGCACGTGAAGGGGCTGCAACCCTTATATGGTCATTCAGCCCTGAGCTGTTCCTGCCTCCAAATATCTTTTCCCATCCATGTATCATGATGCGTTTATGTGCTATGGAAGTATTATGTAATACAACGAAAACCAGGGTTTATCAATAGAAGAGTCCCAGTAGAATAAAAACACTCGTATAGATTAGCGGGAGATCTGACAAAATATGCATAAAAGTATATTCTATTAAAACAAACACCAGCAGAGAAATGTACAAATAAAAGCAGTAGCCCGACCTGTAATTGCGGGGAAAACATCAGTAACATGCAAGACGTGTATTCGTTCTGTTCATTTTGCTTCATTTTTGGTTGTCCTCTTCTTTCAAGCAGCCACTTGAAAAAAGCTACAGCTTTTATCACTGGGTCAACTTTCAAACATTTCTGCTTTGGGCGCTTTTTGTGCCGTTACAGACTTGGACACTGAAACTCCCATACTACAAGTGAAGGCAACACAGAACCCACATCTCTTACCTCGCAATGGGTCAGTTTAAAAGAAAGAGAAACTGAAAGCAGTCGCAGCATCATGTTGCATCATCGGCTGTCTGTTGCCAAACCTCGGTCGCTCAAAAGCCATCAGACACACGGGCTGAGCGCTTCACTCCGGCTGCACATTTACAGAACCAACAAGTCATCAAGCACCAGACATTAGTTTGCACGGAGATATAGCATTGCCTGTGTCACAGCCCATACTTTTATTTTTCATCGTGAGTCATTCAAAGTGCACATCAAGCTGCAGAGGCGCGCAACGTCAGACTTTGAATGGCAGCGCTTTGACCTGCGGGCGCGCAGCACGGATGATCCGGGCTGCCGGTGGACACAGACAGCCAACCGGCCAGCCAGTGTGCTGCAGGGGGAAGAGATGTCTCCGTTATTCATGGACACTGGGCAGGAGTCCAACAGCCCTGGCTCGGGGTCAGCTAACGGGAGCAACACCGCTGGATCGGTAAGTACTCCTTATCTATTAATCAATCAATCAATCATGCAAAAATAGACAATAACCACATCATATCATCTCATCACGGCTGCACTGCGATATAAATATAGGGTAACTCTTGTACTAGAACCATCACATATTCCATGTGTGTATATATATATATATATATATATATATATATAATAAATATATATAATAAATATAAATGTTACAATAAAATGTTATGTGGGAATAAAATAGAATACTCGTACATACTTATCACATTAAATGTTCATTATTTACATGTATCTATCCAACAATCTATTATATTTGTCTTTTTCAAAGTGCTATACAGATGAAGTTATTATTATAAAATCACCCTTACCAATCAAGAATAGGTCCATTGCCTTTGGGTGTCCTGTTGGGATACTGGTCGAGACAAAGCTGGGGACATTTATTGCCCACCTCGGTCTCCCCTCGTGTTCTGTCACCCAACTGTCAGGAGGCAAACATGCACCAATAGAAGCAGTCAATTATCTAAAATTGGTTTAAAAAAAACAACTGTAAAGACAAAAAAAAAGTGCATTGGAATTCCAAGTATGACAAGAATGGCGCTGTTAGAATAGTTGGCACCAGTTGTATATTATGTCTGATAATGATTGTCACTTGGCTTCAACCTGGATTCCGTCAGCTTGTTCATGCTTTGCTGCTGTTCATCCATTCTCTTATATGGGTAAATGAAAATGTTCAAGTCTTCTGTACTGTAGCTATGAATATGCTTTTAGTTGTTTATCTGTGAGGCATGCACCTCCAAATTGACATCTAGCTCTTGTTCCTGTTCAATTTGAATTACTTACTGTATGTTGCTTTGGACAAAAGTGTCAAATGCCAAATCAATGTAATGCAATCTGGTTTTCAGAGCAGGTGACCTGCCATTTGGGATAAACATTTTAATATAGACAAAATTAGTGTTTGTGGTCCCATTGTTGGTCCGCTTGAGGCAAACCCAGTGATTGATGAAATCATTAGATGCATAGACGAATCTGCGAGTTCGTGTTTTATTTTCTCTGGCAGAGAATAAAAAGATAATTTGCATTTGCAATTTGGTCAATGGCAATGTGAGCTACCTGAGTTTAACATAATGTGCTACAACACAACAACTTCCTGCTTTAATTACAAGACCACATGTGATTTCATGTGATAGGTTTGTCTCATGACCTAACGAACTATGACATCTTTTTAAAACACCATGCAATATCAAAAAGCTATTGTCTTCCTTGAAAAAGATTCCTTAAATGGCAGTAGGGGATGCCCAAAAGAGCGTTATGCACTTGAAAAACACACACGGACTCAGAATATACTGTAATTAAACCGTGGTGAGTGTGGCTAACCGTCTCTTTTGAATTCATCTTTACAGGAGAGAGAAGGAGAGTGGCAACAGATGGGAAACCGAGGAAAAAAAAGACAAGAGAAGAACAGAGACGCTGCGAGAAAGAGCCGGAGAAAACAAACCGAGAGAGCGGACGAACTTCATGAGGTTCGAAACATTCATTCCCTTATGTTTGTTCTCCCCTTCTTCCTTATACCATCATACAGTGACTTTCTGTCTCCCTTTCAGTCATCGACACACACACACACACACACACACACACACACACACACACACACACACACACACACACACACACACACACACACACACACACAGATTGTGTGACTAGTAGGGTGTGTGTGTGTGTGTGTCTTGTGTAATCTGACAACATGCTCAAAGCCGTTTCTTGTAAATACTCTGCTTTAGGAGAAGGGCTCCCTCTGGTTTGCCCTCCCTTTCCTCTCACTCACACACACACACACACACACACACACACACACACACACACACACACACACACACACACACACACACACACACTCACACACACACTCCAACCTTTTTTTTTTCTCGTCTGTACTGCTTGTTTTGTTTCCCTGAGGTGCAAATTCCACAGGTTGTGACGCACGCACGCATGCACGCCGAGCCAACTTTCTGATTGGATTAAATGAAGCAAAAGGTGTCCTGACTCAGAAACTTCATAACGTGCACTGTTGAAAAGTATTTATGGATATATTTATTTTGAAATCTGATATATTTAGGTCAAGAGCTACTGTCATGCCTCTGAAAAAAGCAAGAGGTTCTTTTAAGGACTTTTTTTTTTTTTACACATACGTTGTTGAAGGATAGAGCTCTGCATTTTCTGGTGATACTGGAGTTTGGTTTTATATTGAAATGTGTGTTGTCATTATTAATACGATTCACCACAAATTCTCAGTGTATTTTGTTTCTCAGGAGTAAGAGTAAAAATGACGCTGAAAGAATGTTTGGACATTTTGAGAAACACACGTATTCTCTCTTGCCGAGTGTTAGATGAGACGACTGATACCACTACTGTACAGATATGTTAGTGGTATAAAATCTGTTATAACTGTTCTTATTGACAATATGAAATCCAAACCTGTAGTTCACTGCCCTGCACCTAGCCACATGGTTAAAGATATTTCTCTTTGACGCTAATTACCTGTACAGTTGGCAGTTATACAGTTAACCTGTTATAACTGGTTGGATAAGTGTGTGATTTTACTGAATTTATGAATGGGTGTGTGCGTTGGAAGGAGTCCAGGCTTTTGCTTTCTCTCTTTTTTTTTTTTTTTTCTTTTTCTCTCTCTCTCTCTTTCTCTGTCTCTCTCTCTTCTCTTTCAGTTCTGCTCCTCCAGGTTTATTTTTAAGGTCTCTACCACAAACCAGTTTGACTCGGTGTCAGCAGTTCATGGTTTAAAGGGTTAGCACGCGTGACACACAACTGCATAGCACTGATCCTTTGACTGGGACCTCTGTGACCTCGGTAGAATATAGTAGAAATGGAATCCTTCTGAAGGGAAACACCATTCTTCTGAGCATTATTCAAGTCTGTACTCACCGCCATTGGTGCTCAGTGGAGATCAGTGGTGGAATGTAACAAAGTACAAATACTTCGTTACTTTACTTAAGTACATTTTTCACGTATCTGTACTTCACGCATACTTTTGACTTTGACTTTGTTACATTTTGCAGCAATTCTGATACTTTCCACTCTGCTACATTTCTACAACGTTCTGTTACATTTTCATTACATTTTCTGATCGGATCTGTTTTCCCCCCCCTGCCAAAACGTCTTCCTGACCGTCACGTACAGCCCGAGCCGGCCCGAAGTGGGAGTGGGGGAGCAGGTCAGGGATGGTAAGTGACGGTGATCCCCATAGCTCTCCGCGGGGTAGTGGAGCTGCTGAAGCCCTGACTGCTGCTGCTACGGGCGGAGATGAGAGCTCAGCAGCTCTGAGGCTTTATGAATGGTTTATAGCACGTGTCAAACTCGAGGCCCGTGGGCCAAATCCGGCCCCTTGCAGATTTAGATCCGGCCTGTATATTAGTTTGGGTTCACAATAAATTGTGGCCCGCCTAGTTGTGCGCCAAACCAAAAACACAGGAAAGTGTTTTTTAAACTGCAATTACCTGACATTCAAATCAGAATTTGGCAGATTTGCCGACTCAGAGTTTTCATATTCAGGCTGTGAAACAGGTTGTTGTTAAAAAAAAATGTATCATTGTTTTGCGTGATTTGCTAAATTGTATGATGGCTAAGGAACTCTTTTGATGACTTTTGTAGGGCTTCATGTCAACAAAAATGTGACAAAAAGCAACAAATTTACAAATGGGTGACAAATGTCTGAGAAAGCCACAAAAAAGTCAGAACAAAAATGATGAAAAAAGTGACATGCAGCAACAAAAGCACGTCAATAAACTCTACATGTCTGGCCCTTGGTGGGATTTTTCTTTTTCCAGTGTGGCCCCTAGTGAAAATGAGTTTGACACCCCTGGTTTACAGCCTGGTTGTCATTTCCTGAATGTTTGTCTCGAAAAGCGACTCCGTAAAGAGAGGGTGGTTCATTACATGGAGGACAGACCAGAGTTTAGTTGCGATTTCTGAGGCTGGTGACTCGGATGAACTTATCCTCAGCAGCAGAGGTGATTCTTGGTCTTCTTTCCTGGGGCGGTCCTCATGTGAGCCAGTTTCGTTGTAGCGCTTGATGGTTTTTGCGACTGCATTTGCGACACATTCAAAGTTCTCGCAATTTTCCGGACTGACTGACCTTCATTTGTTAAAGTAATGATGGCCACTCGTTGCTCTTTACTTAGCGGATTGGTTCTTGCCATAATATGAATTCTAACAGTTGTCCAATAGGGCTGTCGGCTGTGTATCAACCTGACTTCTGCACAACACAACTGATGGTCCCAACCCCATTAATAAGGGAAAAAAATTCCACTAATTAACCCTGACAAGGCACACATGTGAAGTGAAATCCATTTCAGGTGACTACCTCATGAAGCTCATTGAGAGAACACCAAGGGTTTGCAGCGCTATCAAAAAAGCAAAGGGTGGCTACTTTGAGGAATCTAAAATATAAGACATGTTTTCAGTTATTTCACACTTTTTTGTTAAGTACATAATTCCATATGTGTTCATTCATAGTTGTGATGCCTTCAGTGAGAATCTACAATGTAAATAGTTATGAAGATATATATATATATATATATATACATACATACATACATACATACATACATACATACATACATACATACATACATACATACATACATTAAGAGAATAAATCGTTATGCAAGTACTTACAAAGTACATTTAAAATCAGGTACTTTTTACTTTCTACTTAAGTAGGGTTGTCATTGGTACTTCTGCTTTTACTAATAAGTAAATATGTCTCTGGTTAGTTGTACTTTTACTTAAGTAGTAAGATTCAGTACTTCTTCCACCACTGGTGGAGATGAATACCTGCTGCTGTGGAGCAGGGGTGTAACGATACCATATATAGATTCAATCATCAACGATCTAATGTTATCGGTGCAAAGTGAAAATATCGATACACATAATCATCTTTAAGATGCGCCTTTATTTTGAAATTCCCACTTTATGTTTATTTGTTTTATTCAAAAGAGTGGTTTGTTTCTCATTTAAATGTTTGGAATAGCTTAGCAATGAAATTGCCAAATCATATTTTAGATTGACCTGTTTGCGGGTTGGTATGAATGTAACAATAATAATAATTAAAAGCCTAACCAGGGACAGGGGTTTCAAATTAGTCATGGCTATAAACCTGTATGCATGGCATCTACTTTGTATTCTTTATAAAGCAATGTTCTATGCATTTGTCCCTGCCAAATAAACATTAAATAAAAAAATAACTGATTGTAGTAAATAGGCGTATGGTATCGTCTCATATCTGCTCCAGGGCCCTGAATGGAATCAAATCGAACTTGTGCCGTGGCAGGCTTTATCAGTAAATATTGTATCGTTGTCCAAAGAATCTATATAATATCATATCGTAATAAAACGTGTCATTTACACCCCTACCAGGAGAAAACAATTCTAGAAACTCGAAATAGGAACAGGTCAATTTTTGACTCTTTATTTTACAGATAAAATTTACCCTCTCTGCATTGACCTGCATGGAATCACATTTTTTGCTCTCTCCACCCTCTGCTTTCGTGCAGAACTTGCAGAGCTGTCACCTAAGAGCAATATTTCAGTTCTCCTTTGAGGTTCAGACTTTGGCCGCACATTTTGTGCTTTCTTTACAGCTTAAAGAAGAGCGTCATTAGTGTTGCTTAGATGTAGTGTTTCATTCTTGCAGGCCAGCTGTGATATTACAGTATGTGTGTGAGTGGGATGTCTTTTGATGTATGTCTGTAATCAGTTTTTATGGCTATTGAGTGCCACTCTTAGGGATAATAAAGATAGACTTGACCCAACTTCACATTAACTCTTGTCATTTCTGTCCCTCTCTCTTTTTCTACCTCCCTTATCTGTCGTACCCTATATTCCTGTTTCCCTTCCCCCTCTTCTCTTAAGGAGCTCCAGTGTCTGGAGCGTTCCAATTCAGCCCTTAAAAAGGAGATTGCCGCATTGAAAAAAGACTTCCACCTTTATACGACGACATTGGAGTGCCACAAGCCTTTTTGCTGCCTCAAAGACTCCACTTCCAGCTCCAGCTCTACAACCTGCCTCTCGGTTTCCCCCAAGGCCAGCTGTCGGGCCGGCCCTCCTGCTGTCCCTCCCCAGGCCTCAGGCTCCACTTATGCTGCTGCCCCTCTGCTCTCTATCTCCTCAACCCATAGCCTGGGTCTTCAAACCAGCGACTGTGTTGGAAGCACACCTCTCTCATCTTCAACTGCTACTCCTCCAACAACCACGACATTAGCCTCACCTAGCGGCTCGTCTGCTGAACTCGCCACTACGTCCAGCTCTGTAACGGCCCCTTACTCGGCCTCTTTCTCTGCTGTCCCGGCTCCTCGCTCTTTGTTCAGCCAACATCCTCCTTCTCTAATCACGTCAAGGCAGACAAACGTTCCGCCTGTCTGCACCAGCCTTGTTTCAAACTCTGCACCCTCCATTTCTCTCACTGCAGCTGCTCAGCCTCAATCTGGCCAAAGCATCATCAATGAAAGCTCTGCAATGTCATCAAATGCTGATCTCTCTCCACTTCATTCTGGTGCACTGGATGCCTTTCTAATGAAACAGGCCACTTTTATAACTGATTCATCTAATGTAGTGCCCCCTTACTCCCATTTAGGGCCATGTCAGTTCAGCAGAAATCCAATGGATTCAAGTCCACCAACTTTTCAAGATCCTGCTCTTCAGTCCCTCTCAGCGCCGCCTCCTGACTCTGCTTTTGCCTTAAAGCCGCGTTATAGCCAACAGGTCACACTCGATCCTGCGCCTCTGCTTTCCCTGCTCACTGTCCCGAGTCCCCTTTATGTGCCTCAGACTACCTCCAGCATCTTTGATGGACCTCTCTATCAACCTCTGCCGTCGCTGCCACAACTGGGGGATATCTCAAAAGATCTCTCCCTTTCTGAGCTCCTGGAGGTCAATGATTGGATACTAAATGGGACTAGTCACCAGTAGCACTACATTGCAAACAAAGACCAGCTTTATTTTGCCAAAATGTTCCTTTAATTTATATATATATATATATATATATATATTTTTAGTAGTTTAATCAAACACTGCTGAGCAGCTGCAGAAACAAGACAGACGGACAGATTTGTACATCTGGCATCTGTATGGAGAACCGGACCGGATCAGAATATGAAAGACAGCCAGAACGAATGTCAAAATGGTCAAAGCCAATGCAGCAGAAGCAGAGATATCCCAGCTTTTAGTCCTTAGGTTGGGTCAAGCTCCAAAAACACTGGATCCTACACTTCTCACAATGCAACTAATAGCATATTTTTGGTTGGATGCTGGTAAATGCTTGGTAAATGTCTTTCAAGCTCCATGAATCCAGTTCCTGTAACGCAGGCTTTCTGTTACACATTTGTACCCTTCCAGCACAAAAAGAGAAGCTCTAAGAGCCCTAATGATGTCACTGTGGTTCTTTTCACAGAATTGACAAAGCTCCTCGAGCGCTGACAATTACCAAACGCCTAGCTAAGGTTTCAGAGACTGGAGTAATAATGAATCCGATAGGTCGCTGTTATCATTTCTTTAATCCAGAGATGAGACACCAAAAAAAAAAAAAGACTCAGCATTTAAAACTTTGACTTGTAATTTTAGATGGGGTGGAGTACTCACTTCCTTGCAACTTTAAGGAAATGTCATTAGGAGAAATGTCCATCTGTTGTGGGAGCCACAGTGTGAAGTGCCAGAGTTAACCACACAGCCATGACCCAGCTTATTTTAGCCATTATTATAATTTTACGGCAGGAAACTTTATTCTTTCTTTTTCTTTTCTTTTTACCTTTTTTTTAAAATACATAATCTTTTTTTTTTTTTTTTTTTTTAAGTTACAATTATTTATTTTTCTACATTTCAGATGATGTAATTGATGTAATTTCTTCACTTCCAATAATAGGATTGCATTATTTATACTTACTGTGATTATGCTACTATATGATAATTATTCATTTAGGTATTTTACCAGGCTTTGCTTACAACGGTGGATCTCCAACCAGATAAAGTGGGCAACTGCCCAGGGCCCCAAACGCTCGATGGTGTTTTAAGCCCCCACCGTCCACTTCAAGGCAGCGCTGCGACCGTCGACTTCAAGGCACCTAACCCTAACCTTAACCCTAACCCCTGCCTAATCCTAGTACATTCCATGCAGCGCTGCCTGGAAGACGACGTTGGGGGCTTAAAACACCAAACACCGCCCCAAACCCTCAGGGGCGTGAATGTGTGTCTGTTAGATTGTGGTAATTTGATACATTGCTAATAATGGTGCAAACATTTTTGTAATTGGTGCTACATGACCAGAGAAAATGAAGATAAGAAGCTTTGATATTCCCTTTCGCTCAAAAGAAACCCTGCAACTACCAGAATGCGCTGCGCTGCACCGGACCGGACCGATAAATGCTCGCGGTGGGTGACATAATGCGAGCTCATCAGTATTGACACAGAATAGCGGCCGGCTGCTACAAACAATCTCATAGAACAGTTAAACAGTTAGCCGATTTTTTCCCCTGGGCCCCCCAGTGGTTAAATCCAGCCATGATTACATGGACAATCAGCGACAACTCAAGATCTAATGGCCCACCCCTGTGGGTCTAAACCTATGATATGAATTATGATTAATAATTCCCTTATTGTGTTTATTTCAAGTGACTAAAATGAGAGAAATTCTTCTATTTTACTCTTCCTCTCCCTGTAAATGAGAATAAGAGAACCATGGGGCTGCTCCAACCTGTTGGAACTACTGCTGGTAAGAAATTAGGAGTGGATTGTATTATGTTTTTAAGTTAGGTAAACATAGCTAAGCTTACGCACATTGATTGTATTGAAATGACGACTTTGGTTTTTCAAAGGATGATTCATGTTGATTATTCTGCTTTATATACTCTATATCTGCAGGTATAGGATATATAGGAGGGTGTGCTCCACACAGACGTTTGGGATTCAGTGTGGGGTGTATGAGTTGTGATTATTTTGTATTTATCATGCATTAGATTAATATATTTATTCTGCAACACTGGTTGCAATAGAAAAGTTAATTACAAATAAAAACATTTTAATAACGTGTTATTTCACTTTTTCTCAATTAACAATTCAGTTCTATATGTAAAACAATATCCTTTATCTACAATTAAATTAAGCTGCGTAACTTTTGAAAGAACATATAACCCATTACATTTCTTACAAATTAAAAGTTGTATTAATTAGCAATAAAACACCCTTGATCGGTGCTACAGCCTTATTTGCTTTGGTATGATTGGTAGATTTTGGTGGCGAATGTTAGCAAACCTCATGTTGCTGTATAACTGACAGGACTAACTTTACGGACCTGACCTTTTCTTTTCCACATATGCAAGTGTTGCACTACAATTTAGCATTTTCACATAAATGTTATGTGGCCACAAGTGACATTCAACAAGAGTTAGTCAAAGTTTGGTAGATAGTACACTGTTCACAGGACATCAATATTGCAGATTATGGCTTACGTATAGACCGTTTTGTCCATGCAAGTGGTGTGGCTCTGCGATGCAACCTCAGCCTGTCTCGGTCAGGCCACCTTGGTTCACATTTATTTGTTTATTTGACAGGGACAGTGCTCATTATTCAAATGCAAACTAACCGTAAATGAGCCAGAGTTAGCTCAGCAGGCTAATTAGGCGGTAGTGAAGCTACGCCGTTCGCACAGCAGGGCTGTGGAACCCTATTATTGCTTTCCTAAGGTTTCTTATTCTTCCGCCGATAAAACACATGCTACAGCCTAAACCGTACATGGTGGGGGGGTTTTCAGGACTGGTCCAGATCACTGCAAGGACCACGGACAAAAAAATTCAGCCACTTACACCACTAGGTGGCGCTATAGCAGAAAATACGCGTTTGGCCTTATAACTCCCACACCGTACACCCGATATAAAAAAACCATACATCTACGCGTTCACTGGATCCAGCTGAATCACGTGGTATAGGCCACGCCCATTTCCGCCTAGACTTTTATGCCGGAAAATCGTGATTTATCGTAAACCTGCTTTTTCGTACTCCTCCTAGACCGTGCGACCGATCTGCATGAAACTTGGTACGTAGCCTCTCCAGACCGACCTGACAAAAAGTTATCAAAATAATTTTTGTCGGATGAAAATTTCGTGAATTACGCACAACCAAATTTGTGTAGCTAGCTACGAAGAGACAAACATTGCCATATCTCGGCCAAAATAAATGGTATCATCGCAAATCTTTAGAATCTTGTTTGGCATGACCCCCTAAGGCTCCCCAATCAGTTTCTCAAAAATTGGCCACTAGGGGGCGCTACAAGTACAAAAAGTTTATATCTCATGAACGGCTCATCCAATTTTTACGAAATTTTGAGTGTACCATCTCGGCCCACTCCTGAGGCCACGCCTACAGGGTACTGATTCGTCAAAGTGGGCGTGGCCTATGGGACCCAGGTTTGGATTCACCACTTACATTAATGTGAGCAACTTAAAATTTACAGCATAGATGGACAATGGGTCATGGACCTTACCTACCAAAAATTACATACATGCACCACTAGGTGGCGCTATAATGACGTAAAACTTGTTTTTGCCTATAACTCCCACAGTCTACATCGCAGATTAGAAACCCTTATATCCATGTGTTCCTTGAATCCATCTGAGTCTAATGACATAGGCCTCGCCCATCTGCGCTAAGAAGTTTTTTCACAATATCGCGCAATGCGCAAAACCAATGTTTCGAACTCGTCCTAGGCCGTGCAAGATATTGGTACGAAACTTGGCAGGTAGCATCTCCATACGGACCTGACCTAAATTTATCAAAAGAATTTAGCTACGTTACACCATTCGCAATTTACAAGCAAACTAATTTTCGTAGCTAGCCACAAAACACGAACGTTAGCATATCTCGGCCAAATTAATAGGTATCGGAGCAACCTTGGTATTGTTGTTCGACATCCCACTCCAAGCCTCCCTACCAAATTTGGTGAAAATCGGCCGTTAAGGGGCGCTATAATGAACGTAGAGGCCTTTTGGCAAATAAGTCAATGCATTTAAATGGGAATAATTTGCAATGAAATATCTCTGCTGCAGTAAATGCTATCATCACAAAACTTGAGATTATTGTTCGACATGCCACTCCGCGGCTCTCCACCAGATTTGGTGATGATTGCCCTTTAGGGGGCTCTATAATTAAGGTAGAAGTGTTTTGGCCTTTTATGCTATGAAGAGTAAATTTGCAATTGCAATTCACTACATACTTTGGACCTCGCACTTGGTCAAATTTCCTGACTTTTGCCTCGCCGCCATCGTGCTTTGGGTTCTCCTTTCGCGGGCTCCGCTTCTGTGGGCTCTTAGCGTCGTCAGGGGCGACTCGCGCCAGGGGGGGACTGGCGCCAGGGAGGCTTGGACCCCGTTCATAACTGCTTGCAGTTCTAGTTTTCATTTGTTGTCCCTGGCCAGTTTTAAAATGGAAACCTAAAAAATAAAATACAATAAACTGATTTAATACAGTCGGCACGTAAAAGCAACGTACACAGACCAACATTCGGACAGGCACAATGCACAACAACAAGTAACTAACACAACACATCAGACAGCAAACGACGAAACAAGACAAATCTGCAGGCAGGCAGCAAAAGTCAGCAGGCAGTCAGCAGTCTAATGTGCACATATCTGGTTATCAATAAGCCAGTTCTTCAGCTGACCAGTAAAAGAACGATAAGTATTTACTTCTCTTATCTGCATTGGCAACATATTCCAGTCTTCAGATGCTGTTACAGAGAACGCTGGCTGACCAAAAGCACTTCTTCGAGTGGGAATGATACAGTCCCCTCTTGTGGTGCCCCTGGTAACATGAAAGGCCGCTCTCTGAACAACATGTTTTCACTGGTGGCTGAGCAGTGTTATGTAAGATCTTATAAACTAGACAAAATTTACCATATTTAATCAGGTTTTTCCAACTTAAAAGTATAAAAAATTTGACAGCTGTGATAACTGTTGGGTTTCTGATCTAGAACTTTGAGAGTACGTTTATATAGAGTTCCAAGTGGCTTCCTTGTGGATTTGTTAGCCTGAGCCCAGCTATTAAAACAATACTGTATGTAAAATGCGAGATAATCATGGCATTCATAAATATCATAGCAGTTTTAAAGCTGAGTGATTGTCTGACAAATCTAAAGTTCCTCAACTTAACTCTTTTGCATATACTTTTAACATGAGATTGAAATATCTCAATAAACACCCATTGGATGGATTGTCATGAAATTTTGTGCAGATGTTCAAGGTCCCCAGAGGAGAATCCTGACGACTTGGGTGATCCCCTGACTTTTTTTTTTAGTGCCACCATCGGGGGGCCTGTTTCACAAAACCAAGATAAGGGATTAAGCCGGGATTTCCCAGTTATCCTGGATGAATTTAGCCTTGACTCGGTTTCACGAAAGTGGAGGCCCATAAATCACCATGGAGATTTATTCTGTGCAGCTAGCCTGCTCCCGACCAGGCTAACAGCTAGGATTTATTTAATCCTGGAGCCTTTTCTGATCACCCAGCACTGGTTTTACCCTGTTATCAGCCTGGATTAAAATACAACAGGTGCATATTGCTGTTCATTTAAGTACTGATATTATTTAAAGTTGTGACCATTATTTTTTTTTTATAATTATTCATGTGACAGTCATTGTTACTGTTATATTGCTGTATGAAGACTGCTGTTCACATATTGTTCTTAGAAGTTTGATGAATATATTATGGCAGTTGTTGAGATAATTAGAAAAGGCTGATAAAATTTCAAATGTGTTTTAAATGAAGTCTTTTACTAATGGCAATACATACAATGCTGTACATTTCTATAGTTGACCAATGCCCTTGAATTATTTTAGTTGATTATTTTTTTTTAAATTCTTTAACAATAAGGATCATGTTTGGTCCACTTCCATGTGCATTGTATTTGGCATTCTTAGCACACAATTTATGTTGTCCAGTAAACTGGGACTATGATTTGGGAGGATTGTACAATTTTAAGAACATATCCTAATTGTACAATCCTCCCAAATGATAGTCTTAGTTCACTGGACCAGTAACTATCTAGTGATGTAGGCACTACATCATGTAACAACAGGGAGAGGACACCCCAATGGTTTTTGACCTTATATTTTGCTGGGGGGAATAACAGATGGATATACTCTGTTCCATTCATGTTTACAGTGTGCATGGGATTTATCACTTAATTATCTTTATAGTTTCTAGATTTTAGAGTCCAATTTCTTCAGTGTCTTTATTTTCTATGTCCATACATATGAGGGAGTAAGGCATATAATATGTAGAGAAGGAAACTCGTCCTCTATAAAAAATAAAACAAACGCGAAAAAAAGTGTGGCAGATAATAGCGGACCGACTGAATGATAGTCTAAAAATATACATTTATGAACTACTGCTCTTAACTGAAACCATTCAATGAGTCACTGTCATTTGCAAAAACGAACAGTTGTACACTTTGCATTAAAAGCGAGCGGTGGAAGTTAATATGACTTAGGAAATGTATATTTTAGCCCATGAGAGAGAGAGAGAGGAACAGAGTGAAAGAGATATTTACGCATCATATTCCAGCGTCATAGAAAATTGATCTTCATGGTAAATTTCCTGAGTAACATTATCTTCTGCTCACTTTTAAGGCAAAGAGTACAACTGTTAATTTGTGCAAATGATTAGTAGCCTAATCCTTGAATGGAATGATTATGACGGCTTCAATTCAGAGCCGTGGTCAGTTAATGTAATAGTTAATATTTAGGCTACAATTACGTTTCACAGCGGCCGTGTTTCTTTTCTTTTTAATTCAATTCAATTCAATTTTATTTATAGTATCAAATCAAAACCGAGTTATCTCGAGACACTTTACAGATAGAGTAGGTCTAGACCACACTATAAATTCCAAAACCCCAACAATCACTGTAATTCCCTCAAGAGCAAGCATTGGCAGTGGCTGTTGCAACAGTGGCGAGGAAAAACTCCCTTTAAAGTCACTGTTCCATTATCTTCAATGTGACTATTATGTGCCACTGTTCATCACACCCCCAACCGGCCCCGTCAGACACCGCCTACCAAGAGTCTGGGTCTGCCGAGGTTTCTTCCTAGAGAGAGGTGCCGGATCGGGCTTGAACTCTCCCCTGCCGGATCGGGCTGTACTGGCCTGCCTCCCTCTACTCTCACTATTATTATTTTATACAAATAATGTGTTTCACGTCATCATACTTCCACAAGAAGCTGCTGCTCACTCTGTTTAAAGTATGTACAATGCGTATTCTCCATTTTGGCATCAGTAAATCTGTGATCGACCTCGCGGTCTTTTGAGGATTGCCGTGGACGCGCATCTTTCTGAATGACTTCAGCCTGGCTCGACCTAGTCGCTCCTCCTCAGCCTGGCTTGGCATTCGTGAAACGCACCAAGCCAGCATGCACAGATTAGACTAGGTCAAGCCTCGCTTTATCAGTTGTCCTGGATTTATATAGTCTGCTTTTGTGAAACAGGCCCCAGGTGTGCTTTTGAGTGAAATGTTTTAACAACTGTAGGATGGATTGCCATGACATTTGTTACAGACGTTCCCGCTTCCCTCAGGAAGAATTGTCATAACTTTGGTGATCCTCTGACTTTTCCTCTTCTCTTAATTTGTCTAATACTTTGGTTTATGAGCAACTACTTTTCCAAAGCTAATGACATTTTCAGCCTCAGCTGTACTTTGTGCATGTTCTGTGCTAATTAGGAAATCTTAGCACACTAACATGCTAAACTAAGAGGGTCCAGCATGTTAGCATTGCCATTGTGAGTATGTCTGCGTGCAGATGTTAGCATTTTTGCTCAAAGCGCTGCAGCCTCACAGAGCCGCTAGCATTTAGTCTCGTTAATAGATTATACAGTCTATAAATTAGAATGTGAACAAATGTTACCAGATTGAATATAGACTTGAGAAGATGTTTGATAGATTCTCTCCCAGTTGTTATAGAGTACGATGCAATAATAGAGTGCTGTTAACCAGAGTGTTTCTAAATGTCAGGCCGGTATTATAACAGCCAGCAAATGAGTTCGCAGACCGGCAGCAGCGCTCCAAAGCCACTTACCGGACTACCGGTCCCCCCGGTATTTTGACCCAGAAGGCAACCGGCTGAGCTCATCTGCGACACAACATAGAGGAGGGGAAGGAGGAATATAGGAGGAGAGAAAGGGGCGCAGGCGCGTGGTATTACGCACGCCCTTGTACTGAATATAAGATGATAAGGCTGGAGAGTTTATTTATTTATTTATTTTTTATGGTGAGAAGAGCAGTAAGGAGGGTTCAAGGCTGGCAGCGCAAACACACCACCAAAACACATCCACTGCCAGCCAAGGTGTGACTTTGAGAGGGAGACGATAGCGCGTGGATAATTGCGCTTCGGAGTGCGCGAGCGTGCGCGTGAGAGAGATAGAACAAGTGGCTTATAATAGTGAAGGCAAGAACAATGGATGGGACTTGATCTTCAAAGCCAAATACGTGTACCCCGCGTACACGCGCAATCAACACACACACACGCGCGCGCTCACCTCAAATAAGAAGCGAGAAAAATGGGGAAAGGGAGGGGAGGAATGGGGGAGGCGGGGAGTCAGACAGAAACACTGATGAGCGGTGCGTTGATGGAGAATCGAAGCGAATATTTCCTAACCGGATGAGACGGCAGCCAGAGGTTTGGCAGAGGTGATGCAGTGACAGCAGAGGAGCGCGATGCACTAATGACGCATCTGTTTAAAATGAACCGGGTTTAAGAGGCAAAGCCAGGCCACATAAATAAAGGCAAATAAATAAATAAATCCATCCTATAGCGTCATCCGCATTGAGGAGCCTCACTCCTCTCTCTCCTTGCACCACCTTTGGGCTAAGGAACCAGTGGCAAGATTGTCAGAGTGAGATAAGTCAGCATCTGGTTACAGCTTTCAAAATAAAACCTTTGTTAATGCACCTCCCTTGTAATATGTGTGGCACTGATACCTTTACTGCGTGGCTTCTTGTTTTTGAATAGAATATGTTATGCATGTAATATCCAGGTGTGTTAGTTCACCACTTCAGGAAGTTAAATAATCAGGGTGTTCTGATGTAAATGTTAGCAGGACTGTGGAGAAAATGATAACCATATCGATGTCATGCCCAGGGTTGAAATAACTGGGGCTGGCTATATATGCATTAAACAATATTTTGTACATCTGGGGGAAATAGTGGGCATTGCGAGCAATAGTGAGTATCTATAAACATAAAGAGTAACTGCTATGATTTAATTTTATAAGGGGAGGCTGCAAAAATATTTGCACAGACCTTAAAATAGAGAGACATTTGGGCAAATTAATGCAGATTCAATATATGGAAAATGTAACAAATGGCTATACTTGATCTTTCTCCGCTGATGTCCACTGGCTCTTGTCAGATGACTTTGACCCCTTCTTGGTCAATACTGAGGGCATCATTTGTTCAGGGTTCAGTGTAATGTATGTACCGTATGTGTATTGTTTGGTGAGATAATTAAGAGATCCTGCAACAAATAATTTGCTGTCATTACTTGACCCTTCAAATATAGGCCCACTGGTTCAGCTGTTTTGTTGAGTGAATGCTTGAATGCAATTAGATGCAGAGTCTGCCTCGAGGAACTCCAATGCAATCTTTTGAGTTCTAAGAGACCAGCATTTTGATACATCTTGTGGTCTTTCTGGGCTGAAACGCTGACCTCTGGCATTTTAAGATGAAAAAAGATTGCACTGGAGTTCTGAGTGTGAGACTTTCCTCTTCCTTTTTTTGATGTCTAACTGCAAGCCAGCAGCTCACTTCAAAAGATATGTGTTTTCATTCAGTTCTTAAAGGTCCCATGATATGGTGCTCTTTGGATGCTTTTATATAGACCTTAGTGGTCCCCTAATACTGTATCTGAAGTCTCTTTCCAAAAATTCAGCCTTAGTGCAAAATTACAGCCACTAGAGCCAGTCCCACAATGACCTTTCCTTAGGATGTGCCATTTCTGTGTCTCTAGCTATTGAGGAGGAGAGGGGGGGGGTCAAGGTGGAGGGTGGGGGTAAGGCCTTGACCAACTGCCACTTTGCTCGTTTGAAAGCCATGATGTCTCTCTCTCATGGGTGGGCCAAATTCTCTGGGTGGGCAAAGCAGAGAAAGGGGAGGTAACCTTGCTCCTTATGACCTCATAAGGAGAAGATTCCAGATCGGCCCATCTGAGCTTTCATTTTCTCAAAGGCAGAGCAGGATACCTAGGTCTCGGTTTACACCTATCGCCATTTCTAGCCACTGGGGGACCATAGGCAGGCTGGGGGAATGCATATTAATGTTAAAAAAACTCATAAAGTGAAATGTTCATGCCATGGGACCTTTAAGAAATCTTGTGATGTAAGTAAGCCTCACACTGCAGGCCTAGGTTTACCAACCTATCTGGGGATAGGCTACTTTAACCTTACAGTGCTTACTTACTGTTGTTTGCCTACATTGTGCCTTTTTTAAATTCACTGTTGGTGGAAATAAGTTTAGAACTTGAGTTGTTTTCCCACAAATAGCATGAACAGGTGTCAATGGGCAGATCATATCTGTAATTCAGGCTTAAAGTAAACCTTTTGATGTAATATTTCCTTTATTAGGCCCATTTAATCCTGGATTGCCGACTGGGCAATATAGGCAACTGCCAGTGACCCCCCCCCCCCCAGGGGCCCTGAAAAGCCCCAGGTTCACTCTACAACTGGCAGTCTAGGTTTATTAATTCTATTTGAAATACGGGAGTTACTAAAGCAAAAATATCATCTGGCATAATAACAGCCTTTAAATGAGTCTTATTTACCTGATCTTGGGGCCCTGTCTTGAAAGGGTCCTGTTCATTTTTTACCTTTTGCAACAAAATATTCCACCGTAGGAACAGGGTATGTCGTGCATAGCAAGTTATTTTGGACCCACTTACTAATTTTTGCCCCAGTGATCCAGCCATGAGTCAATTTCTATAGACCATCTTTTCCACTTTTTATTTTCGCTATTATTTTATTTTGAAAGCCAGGGTGCCTAATTTCCGGTGCATTCCTGACTCACCGCGTGCTTCTTGACGCAGCTCGCTGAGAGGCGCTGTAGGACGACCGGATAACGGGAACCGAGAAGGGGGACAGGAGCAAAACGCGTCAGTCTGACAGACATAGACGGGGGTGCTATTGTATAACACAGGCCTTCAGTCTTTTCACTCCAGCTTTCCACTTTCCAGGAGGAGCGGGCTGCTTTCTGTTATTGACGTGTTTTCTTTTTTTTTCCCCTCTCTCTCACCGCGGAGGTAGAGACGGAGCGCCGCAGCGGGGCTCAGGCTGGCGGAGGACCTGCACATGTCGGCGCGCTGAGGGAGCGTTTGTTTCCCCGCCCTGATACGGTTGGAGGACGGCAGGAGGAGGAGGAGGAGGAGGCTTTGTGGAGGGGTGTACACCGCGACGAGAACAACATTATCCACTTCTGAGAGAAAAAATAAATAAATCCAAACAGGTGCGGCCGTTTTAACTGTCGAAAGAGGATCCGTTAAAAACGAGCGAGAAGGACAACAGTGATGCGGCAGCCGAGGTGGGCCCAGATTGATGATTTTATGATATCATCCACCGCCAGGACCGATCACTGATTTTATTGATAAGGAGCATCATCGAGGAGGAAAAAAAGCTCTAAACTGACCTGGGGTCCGTTTGTTTGTTTGTTTGTTTTTGAGCTGGATATGAGCAGAACAGGAGGTGCCTGATCACAGTGATTTCTTTACATAAGGATCTTTGTAAATTAAGAAGAAGAAATACATATCCAAATTTAGGCCGATGACAGTCTGTGTGTGACGCCAATACAGCAGCAGAGAGGCGTGTGTGTGTGTGTGAGTGAGTGTGAGTGTGAGTGTGTGTGTGTGTGTGTGTGTGTGAGAGAGAGAGAAAAAAAAAAAAAAAAAAAAAAAAAACAAAAGAAAAAAAAACGCCTGTCTGAGCATCATCTGGTAGCTGCACAGGCTACTTCTCCACGGGGATGATACAGAAGCGATTTAGCATCTGTGCGTGAAATACAGAAGAATCAGGGATGCTGCTGATGCTGTTGCTGCCATTTCCAGTCCGGCTCTGATAGAGACAGCGAGGCGCGCAGCACGGGACTGGACATCCACAAGATATCTCTCCTCACCTCTCCTCCGCCTCTGCACCTTCTCCCCCCCCCCCTCCCCCTGTATCTCTCCCCCCTCTCCTCCTCCCTCCCTCCTTCCTCCTCTTCCTCCTCCTCCTCTATTAATTCTGATCAATTGATAATCCACCTGTGATTCAGGAAAACACAAACTCTTCCATCCTTAGCTCCATTCTCTCCTCCACTCACACACATCCTCTCAAGCGCTTCCTTACGCACTCACACACGCAAAGGCACGCGCGCACGCCCCACCACCGCCATCCACAGCCATCATGGAGACGACCAAGCTGCCTCCGACCAGCCCGTCCTCGCCGACCACCAGCTTCTCGGTGCCGTCCGCGGAGAAGGTGGATGGCTTCCCGCGGAGGTCGATGCGCAGAGCCCGGCAGAGGAGGTCCCACAGCTCGTCCCAGTTCCGCTACCAGAGCTCCCAGGTGGAGCTCACCCCGCTGCCCCTGCTCAAAGGTGAGACGCTGTTTCAGCAGCCATGGGTCAGTGTATTCTAGGGCTGGGCCTACCATAGGAGATGAAGGGCCTAACAAGGCCACCATAAACACACTGTGTTCACTTTATATAAATCTTCTTCATTCTTCACACCTCCAACTGAATGCCATCTTCTGACTACAAGACACCCTTTGATCAGTTCTGTGCAGAGGGGCTATTGATGCATTTACTATTGATACAGTATATGTCCACTGATACATGTTGTCCTCTCTGTGCGTGTCCTTTCTAACTGACAGAGGGGATAGCAATGGCTTTAAATTATGATCTGATGATCTGGTGGGAGCCAGTCTGGTTTGGGATTCATTTAAAGGCCTGTTGTTGGAATATTCAGTTTTAGGGCTCCAACTAACCATTATCTTCATTAATAATTAATTATTTGTCAATTAAATTACAGAAAAGAGTGAAAAATGTCCATCGCAGTTTCCCAAAGTCCACAACAACGTCTTCAGATGTCTTGTTTTGTCCGACCAACAGCCAAACCCCAAATAAATCCGGTTTACAATGATTTACAACAAAGAAAAGCTGTAAATCCTTGGCGCTGGGGAAGCTGATATCAGTGATTTCTTGTTTGAAAAAGGATTCCAAAGGTTAATTGATTTTCACAAAAGTTTCATATACATTTTCTGTCACTCGTCTTATCGATTAATTCAATAATTTCAGAGGTCTATTCTGCCCCTTCTTATATTTAGATTAAACTGGGATTGAATTGCTGCTGAAGCAGATGAAAATGGTAACATAAAAAAATTACATTGTAGGAGGGCTACCAGATAGGTAAATGGTTAATATTTCTTCCAATCGTCCTAATTCTTTAGTAACAAACATCAACTCAATTACAATTTTGCGTTGTCGTCTACTTGATTGTGAAAGTGTGTTTTTTGGAAAATATGCTTTAAACTGTGGCTCAGGATGTGTTTGTCTAAGCGTTCATGTATGCAGAGTCACTGAGCTTGATGTGTACCACTTACACGCTCGTTAAAATGCAATATCATCAAACATCAGCTTGTCTCCGTGATTAGTTGATGGGGAAATGGGAGAAGCATCTCCTCATTATGAGGCCTTTGCCTTTGACAGACCACTGGTGCATTAATCGCCTAGATTAGATAAACCTCAAACAGAAAAACATAGAATACAAAACTTATTTGTCCATATTGTGGCTATGTAAAGATCTTGACATGCAGAACGGTATAACATCCCTGCACTATTTTGCAGGTATGTTTTTGCCATAAGTTTAATCCCAGAGCTGCTGTTACTACACAGAGACCACTTTGATCTTTGTATGCTTGTTCAATATGTTCTCACAATTCATTTTCAAAAATACTGTAATGCTGCCTACATTTCCTATTGACCCACCTGCTCAACCCGCAGACATGTCTGGGTGGGGTTTGGTGTAATACAGACCAAAATAGTAGGATGTTGTAACCGGTAATTCGATTTAGGGCAATTCATAAAAATGCCAAACATGTTCTGGTTTCAGCTTTCAAATGTGAGGATTTGCTGGTTGTCTGTTTAATAGTTATAAATTGAATATTTTAGGGCTTTCTGGATGGTTATTTGACAAAAAAAAAACACATGTTTAAATGTCACCATGGACTCTGGGCACTCTGGGTTAAGCATTGCTGAAGAGTCCATAATGAAAAAAATCATTAGCAGCAGCCCTACGGTAAACATCAGCATGTGTAGTGGGCAAAAACGAACGGAGAAGGTACTCATTGCTGATAAAATTACCTAAAGATGGAGAAAGATGATCCATTCAAGTTCATACTTTAAAGCCACACTATTTCATTTCTGAATGAAGAAAATTACACGTTCCTCTTCTTAAACACGAAAGGTTTCGATTCATAAGAGATAAAACACACCCTTATTCACTATACCCAGATGTTATGCTGCCTCAGCCTTACTTGGTCTGGTATGACCAGTGTTTTCTCGTGGCTAATGTTAGCTCATGTTAGCAAACTTAAGCTCGATGTTGTGTAACTGAGTCAGTTCACTAACATTAAAGCTCTTCTATTCACCTGCTACTGTTACGCTATGTTTTAGCATTTACCACAGTCGCTTTACCCATAAAAGATATTTTCTTGCTAGACTTTGTGTTTAGACAGTACATGTCAAAGATGTCCAAATCAATAGTTTTGTACATTCTTTTGGTCCACACAGAAAACAAGACATATCCCTTCACGTTTCATCCCCTTTTCTATATTTGCTTTCTTAAGCGCTGGTCTATCTCTATCTATTTATCTACGCCTCTTCCTCACCTTGCGTGTCTTCTGTCTCTTACTTTGTAACCCGTGTGTGCCGTATATATTGTAAGTCTTAATATATGCCTCTGACCCCTTTTATAAGGTTACTTCCACTTTCACGTAGCCTGCAATCTCTTGCCATTAACACACAATGAAGAAAAGACCTTCCTGCTCTTAGAGTTGGTGTGAGGTGCATGCGTCTGTGTGCTTGTGTTTTTGCTCCTCATTTCACCAGCTTCGACTTCTCAGGCATGATGACGGGGGGTTTTCGTTGCATTTTTACAGCACCGGTTCGGTTCAGACCTCTGTGTGCATACGTGCTGTTGCCTTCATAGACAGAAGTCCCAGTTATCGCATGGCTGCTGCACCGCTGCGGCACTGTTCCTGGATCCCCAGGAGGAAGTGATAGTAAGATCTTGCGGCACCGGCACAGGAGAAAAGCCTGGTGGTAGTGGAAGTCTGTCATGGCCAGAATGTAGGCCAAGTGTAGACAGACTTGTGGGTGTTTTGCCCTCCAGGGAGTCACATTCCCATTGTTAATTTGCACTACACCTCCTGTTAACAACGGCACATCTCTTTCACTTTAAGCCCTGAGCAAAGCTTCATTCTTGCTCACCGAAAGAAACCTAAAAGGCATATAACTATGAAGAAGAAGTAACAGGAAAAGCTGGTAAGCAGCATTGAAGGTTAACACCCTGAAAGCTTCTAGTGATGAACGTCCGTCGCCTTCTTATGGGTCATTTTTGTTGTTTGATGCTGTATTATAGACAACTAGCCAAAAGAAAAGTACACAGCTACAATGGTTTGACAGCAAGGAATGTTTGAAATGACCAACAGTGAACATAAAGTTTAAGATCTCAGTTTCAGAAAGAGCAGAAGCCTCAATATTTTTGATTTCAACAGTCAAAACGGGAATACATCCATTTTATACTGATTCCTAGTCTCATTCGATCAGAATGCAATGCAGTCAAAGCTTGCATGTTTGCAGATCTGTCATCAGTAGTGTGTGAAACATATTGCCCCCTTTTAAAATTTAAAAAGTTTTGAACCTGAAAAACTACAGAAAATATAGGGAGTTATGTATGCGGTATGGTATTGTAAAGATTTCAGTATCTAGCTGTTGCCAGATGTACAAGACACTTGTTTCCCCATCGATAGTAGCCTCAATTGATCAGAATGCATTGCAGACACAGCTTGCATCTTTGCAGATCAGTCATCAGTAGTCAGTCCCTCCAGAAAAACGCGATTATGTGATCGCATATTTCAATGCATAATCAGCTAAAGTCCGCATATTCATGCTGGGGCCGCATTTTTTCAAATATGCCGCACTTTTGCCGCATAAATTGCCGATTTCCGCGCAAAATATGCGGCGCTTGCATGATTTCATAATCCCCGCATTTTCGTTGCAAAAAAGTCACATATATCTTAGCAGAAAGTTGAAAAAATGTTGCGTTTACTTCACACAAGAGCAGCCATTTTCCCCTGTTGCCATGGGAACGTTATGAAGTGACGTAATTACGCAATGTGAACATCATCGAAAAAGCACGTGTTGGTATCCAATAAGAAACCTATCTTAATATCTGATATTATCTGTTTAAGTGCTCCTGCTGTCTATATTATTAACAATTTTTGAAAGTCTGTCTCTGTTGTATCTTTTATTTCCCTCTGTTTAGACTATTACTTTTATTTTTACTTTAATATTATATTATTTGTATATATTTTTGTATCTTATTTGTTTACTTATTGCAATGACTGAATATCTGTAAACTATTTTTGGAAATTAAGTTTAAAAAAAGCAGGGTGTTGGAGGAATCACTTTTTCTTCTCTTTTTCATCAGTTTTTGCAAGTTCCCGCATTTTTTTCAAGTTTCCACAATTTCATCCCATAAAATTGCATAAATATACCGCATATTCCATCGCATTTTTTAAGAAAACGTGCCGCATAATCAAGAATTTTTGCCCGCAACAATCACAAAAAAACTCCGCGTTTTTCTGGAAGGACTGAGTAGTGTGTGAAATACAGCCTTCAAAACTAACCGTTTTCTAATTGGAACAACAAGACAAGGCAAAGGAGATGTTTTTGTAGTGCGAGTACATGAGGCAGGTTTATAGAAGTTTGGAGGAACAAAAACAAAGTCTATTCATTGGTCAATTCCTCTGCTAAATGCAGCTGGAACACTGAACTGACCAATTAAAGAACTGCGGGGATGGTCAAGGCAGCTAATTAATCCACAGACGAAGGTTGAAGCATACAGGGTCACTGTAATCCCCTTTACTGTACATTGTATTCATGTTTGGCCACAGGCCTGCAGCAAATGCACAGGCTTTTCAACCCCGTCTGTACACTGTGTTCTTGGACCAGTGCTGGGCTTTAAAGTGGTTCCACTCTACTGCAGTGGACAGACAGTTTATGTCAATACCAATGAATATACTTGTTTCAAACATGGAATTTAGGGTGAGTTTTTCCTTTGAGGTGTATTTCATAAAAGCACAGCACCCTTCTGGTAAAAACCAACCCTGTCTAATCTTTTGGCACGCATTTGTGTTCTCAAGAGATTGATTATTTCCTTACCGCTATTAGCAGTCGCTCCATTTCAAGTGGTTTCTCATCTTCTTTTTTTTGTCTAAATGTTCTAAATGTCTAAATGGAGCTTTACTGTAAGTACTGCTGAAGATTTTCAGACAGGGCCCCAAATGTGTTGATGATTAAGTCACATGGAGACACCAAGTCTCCATAAACTTTGTGTTTCTCTGGGACCTAGGCAAATTAAAGTATTTAATATCTGCTGTTACAGTTACCGAACCACCACCAGATGAGTAGCATACATGTTTTCAGACACAGTGAGAGCATTCCTTTCCTCTTATCTAAAATACTTGAGGATTCTGTGTAGTAAAGAAGGGGGAACCCCTGCGCCCTTATTGCGTTAAAAATATGCATCGTAGTGAGCGGGGAGAGACAAATACTTTTTGGATGCAGTTTGAATTGAGCCATATTATGTTTGCCAATTTAAAAGATAATTTTGCAAGTCAAGAAAGTCTCAGTTTGTCGAAGGTTGTGAAACCACTCAGTGAACTTCGTAGCTCACCTTGCTCACTGCTTGCCTTGCTCGCTAGCTAGCTAGCTAGCTAGCCTTGCTTAGCTAGCTTAGCTATGTTCCACAACACATGTAACTTTATCTTACCTGATGTGTTTGAAACAGCATCTTTTGATGTGCCGGGAAGCGAAAAAAAAAAGTAAGACCCGTAGCTCCTGTAAGTAACGTTACATCTGGGTCCGAAACACACAGCAGGCATCGTAGCTTCAGCTCGACGTCACTTATGTGATTTTGGGGTGAGTACTCTTTCTAATTACATATTTTCTCAGTCTCTTTCTTTCTTGCCTTGCAAAATTATCTTTTAAATTGACGAACATCATATATGTATTTCATGTCTCAATTCAAATGGGATCAAACGATTATTTGTCTCTCGCCATTCACTAGGGTACATATTTTGTTCCGAAATAAGGTCCCATGGTGGTCCACTGGAAGTGGAGGGACTTTGCCTCTCTATGGCATAAATTTGCCAACCCGATGTAAATTGTGCGTCATAGGTTATCATAAAAGATGTTGTTTGTTTCAGATTGATCTGAGTTGATTATTGAGTTGGCCCTTGGCATTCTCCCGATTGTCCTCCTCCATGTCTTCAGTTACACTGCCGCTCTCAGCGCTCCTCCCCAGCTGCGATGCTTTCCCCTGGGGCTACAGACACTGTCAGGCTTCCCGGTCACGGATGTTGTGCTGTCGCTGGCAGGCTAACCAGACCAAGGTCACATTCCTGCCCAGCATCTACTCAGCAGATACACAAACTTATGAATACTATGTACTGTATGTCTTGTTAGCACACCAAAGAGATTTAATTTTAAAAGACAATTAGCACAAATGTGGTTCAGGATGATTTTTTTGGAACCAACTGTCTCTGTCTATCAATAACACAGAGGATCCTGTAACCAACAAGGCAGCTCTACATTCCTTGCTTTGGACCTTGAGATATGGTCGGCTTCAAATCCCTCTGTATGTATAATCCCTCTGTATAGTTAATTTGTAGACTTTTCCACCTCTTACTCTGCTGGTCTTATCTGTAGCCTATAATGAAAAAGACATCTGAATATAGGTTATATATGCACTTCTGCAATCAGAATGTGATCTGCTTTGCCAGTCCTTGCATTTTCATATGACTTACAGTAAGTATGAGTCATCCAGGTGAAAATACACTCTACACAGTGTATCTGTGAAAAAGTATCCACCTGAGGGATAAGACATGTCATCAGCAAGGGCAAAAACATCATCACCACAGGCAGAAATATCTAATATATGACAGGTAGAAACATTGTTACCATAGACATTCATGCATCATCACTGCGTATAGAAATAGTAAGTACAAACACATTCACTGCAGGTAGACATATAATCTTTTGTGCGTAGAAATGTAATTACTAATAGAAATGTGATCTGGATGGCAAATCACCATGATCAGGGATGTAGGTTAGGAATAGGGTTGTCATTTGTGGTCGCAGTAGGTCAGTGATTCTATTCTGAGCCCAGTGAGGATAAAATCTTAAAGAGGCACCAGTATTCATTTAGGCCTGTGTTTGTGTAAAGCTTGTACGTATGCAAGGAGATCATGGGACACTTTCTGGTCTATCTTGAGATCTTTGGGAACAGTGTTGCTGCCAGCAACTAACTCAGCAGAAGCTCAGACAGAAAACACACAAAACAGACTTTCTGCTCATCTCGGCCCGGCGGCACATTCTGCCAGCCTTTGCTGCTGAACAGTTTAACTATGTTCACATTGCATTTTCGACTGCAGTAAATGGCATAGACTTAAGCTGACATGATAGGTCACCCAATGCATTAGAAAGGTCATGGTATGCCTGATATCAATGGGCCTCATTTTCTGAATTTAAAATGAGGGTATCTGTATTTGGAAGTCACAAGATGATCATACCAAAACTATTTGTGTGAACTGTATGTCACGAGAGGTTCTAGTTTTGTTGTCCTACTTAAAAGAAAAACTTCATTTCGTCAGGCACATCATCTGATCTGGAAAACAGCAGCAGATGAAGCAAAAAAATCAAATAAAAATCAAATACTCCAAATCTTTTACCACAGCTGTTTCTTACAGTCGACTGTGGTGTAGGATTTCTTCTCATCAAAAATTGATACCTAGTTGTTTATTATTATCTCCCACACCAGTGTGAAAGCAGGAGAGCAGCAGTCCTAATTGCTGTTTTGAAAATGAATCAACATGCTCAGTTCCAGTCTGCTCATCTGGGTGCTGAATCCTGAAAACAGCTAAACAGAAAAAACAAAACAAAAAAAAACATTAATAGGAAAGCACTCGCATCAAGTAATTGATAGATTTTTCATGCAAACACCCTTCAGTGTGCAAACTAACAACAGCTGATTGCTTTTTTAACCATGCAAACGAAATATCCATGTGGCAAAATAGACATGCATGATGGTTTCTGTCCTTGACTGTTTCAGTCAGTGGCTGCCAGCAGAAGTGGCTTTTTAAAGGGCTGCTGAGCAGCTCCAAATAACTATGTAAGGCCCTTAAGGATGTTGGGTGAGCTTAGAGAGTGTTAAATCTCCCATACCTGCACAAAATCCATCCTGCTGGTTGGCGTTAGCATTAAAACATCACTAAAAGCCAGGAAACACCCTGCAGATATAAGACGCGCACTACAGACAATGTAATTGAATCAGGCTCTGTTGCACAGAGTAACAGATGGTGAGTTGAATCAGAGTGAGATAACAGAAATAATTCAATGTTGTTAGGCGTTTTAGGTAAAGTAGTAATGTGAAGCATCCGTTTATGTGCTCTTTTCAAATCAGAAAGAGAAAGATCCCTATTGCAGACCAGCAGGTAGTCAATCTTTGTGCATGTAAACATTTGTCTGATGATGCTATCATCCAGTGGGCTGGATGCTGTTTAGCAGGCCTTAGCGGGCTTTTGCAAGCCTTCTGTTTCTATGGAATGATAGGAAATGCATTTAAAATGCTCCCACTGCTGTCTGCGAAAGAACAAAAATACACTGCCGCTTGTGTTTCATAATCTACTCAAAAATGGGCCATTTTCACTTCTAACAATGAAGGGATTAGAAGGAAAACATGCTATCACACTTGCCCGTTATGAAATCTTAAAGATCTTCTCGTGAAATATAACAGAATGAGGGAAGAGTAAGGATATGCTGTACCAGCCATATTAAAAAAAAAAAAGAAGTAAAGTAAGCTTTTAAATGTCAAACTTGTGTTTGAAGTGAAAACAAACAAGGTTGCGCTGATGTCTGATAACTGCACACATTCTTTCCTAAATCGTTATTTAATTAAATAATACAATTTCTTTGAATTTGAAAAATGATTCCCATTACATTTTCACTTTACTCTGGTCACATCAGAATTTAAAACATATGAAGGAATGTCGAGCTGACCAAACAAAGCTGTATCAGCAGAAACCGCCTCACTTAAAACACTGTGTAATATTGTCAAGAGAGAAAACTATTGCAGTATACTGTATGTTGCAACAAAAGAAATACTGATTCCCTTGGCACTAATCGCCACAAGTAGCTGCAAGCTGACAAATAGCACACAACTTTCGGGTGTATTGTCCTGCTTAGATGTCATTTCTGTTTTTTCTTCGGGCCACAATGTGATACTGCACTTGTCAAAAATGACATTGCCTATGCAACATGTAACATAGCCTCACATGATTTAGGTCAAATGTTACCCTGAATGAGATGATATGTTCACGTGTGTTTTCCTTTGTGTGTGTGTGTGTGTGTGTGTGTGTGTGTGTGTGTGTGTGCGCGTGTGTGTGTTTGTAAGGGAGAGGCCAGCTGGATGGGCCTGGTATTGAGTTACAGAAGGCATGAAGTAGTTTTTGCTCTATGACGGTCTCAGATCAATTATCAGGGAGAGTAGGGGAGAAAGTGATGGGGGTGACGAAAGAAATGGAGTGGATAAGGAGAGAGGAAATGACTGAACATTAAGCTGACAGGTGGAGGAGGAACTGTGGGAGGAGGAGAGACGGCGAGATAAAAAAGAATAGAAAGCAGAGGATATTGCAGGGGAGAGGATGTAATGAAATGGCTAGCTATGCAATAACCACAACTGCTGCTGTGTCGCCGAAGCAAGAGTTGATTCTTAAAGGAATCCGCTGATGCTCGGGCAAATAAATGCTCTGATTGAGAAACCACAAGTTTCACCTTAATGGGTGTTTACTATCAAATACGCTGTTGGGGTTCTGAGGCAGTGCAAAGTTAAGTCAACAAAGAAAATTAAATACTGGACATGCAGAGGTGACATGTTGTGATTCATTATTGAAGGAAATTATGAAGGAAGATTTGCAATAAATCACAACCACGTTTAAAAAAAACACTTTTTTTTCATTGCAGCGGTGTAGAAAGCATGATGTAGACGCTGCAAAGCAAACCAACACATTTTATTTAACACGTGACGGTTACAAAGCTGCTGATCAAATGTTGAGGATGTCTCCAGCTGGGATAACCGTCTCCCATATTTGTTTACTAACTGTCTCCAATTTGTGTGTACATCTCACACAGCAAATATTGCTTTTGGAGGAGAATTTCAATATCCAAAATCCCTGTAAGTCACTCTACGGTCAAGCAGAATTTGAGATAAAAGAGGTCCAGTAGCCCAAAGACACTTGAAAAAAGTCTGCTTTTAATTTATACCAATGTATTTAAATGTGTTTATTGATAGTGATTCAGGTTATTATAGGGAGAGTAAGCCACAAAATATTACAGACAGCAGAGCATACAGACATTACCCACAGAATGTAACACCCAGCTGGTCTCGGTTCATTATGCTGTGTGTGGTGGAAATGTGTATTATTAGTATCATTGGATTATTTAAAGATGGGCTTAGCGCACCGCTTAATCTTTTGCCATGACTTAGCCCTCTCTCACTGCCTTTGTTAAAGAGTGAATGGGACGTTTCTGCCTATGCGTCCCTTGAATACAGCATATAAAGACTTTGTCATGTTTTGAAATCCACTGCCATTTAAATGCAATGCTTTTAAGAAAATGTATCCCAATACAGTGGCTGCCACTTTCATTGTTAATCAGTAATGAGTTTCACTTCAATCATTGATATTTTTCAGAAGGTAATTTTGAATAAAACTCTCAGTTTGTGTAGCTCCTTAATAGGGAGGATCAAAACTTCTCTCGGCTGTCATTATAATTGTCCTGTTTTATAATCTTTCCTATTGTGTTTCAGCCTAAAAAAAAGATGGAAGTCTGCCAGTAAGCACAAACTTCCATCAACACAGAATCCGAGGACATCATTCTTTTAATTTTAGGTGAAATTGATTTTGACCCTGCAAGCACCCTGTAAAGTTCGCGAATCAGTCTCCATCTTCGACAAAATAATCTTTAACAAAAAATAGCTAATGCAGCTCAAGGTCGTTTTTCAGCTTTCAAACACATTCCACATTTTTCATTAGAAATTTGAAATTAGTTTAGTTCTCCCCATATATGCTATACCAACTTCAATTTGCTGACTGAAGACTGTGATGTACCGTTGAAAGGTAGTAAGTGAAAAAGCTAGTAAGTGGAGACGTGAGTTTAAGTCACATTAACCAATTGATTTGGCCACTTTGGGGCAGTAGAACAGGCTGTACATAGGGCCTACTACATTAACATGTTATCGTGGTTGTTATAGCTATAACATATTAGCAACAAGTTGCTTTTTTTACACATCCAACAGACATAGAGCATAAGCATACATTTGGAGTTGTGTTGTTGTCCACACATCAAATGTAAGTCAGTGTAATATTCACTGTCCTTTTAGCTCTGTTTGTCTCAACAAACTCCTGAGAAAAATATCTGGCTATTTAGCAGCTAAATGCTCCACTATGTTCACCAGCCAGTCGCTAACTTTGTGTGGTAGCTGTTTAGCGCTGGCTAGGAAGCGTTTTTACTGAGGTAAAAGTCAGGGCTAATTCCTATAAGTTTGTCCCTACGAGAGACTGATTAATTATTCTTTATGGATGTGCATTTATTTTAAAAGATGATTTATCTGCACAGGCATACTGTATGAAGAACAGGAAAGAGAAGAATGAAAGGCTTTAAGCACTTTGTATTAGCACTGACAGCTTACTGTATATAATAACTTGGCTGCTAAAGGCTGTACTGTGTAAACCAGCAACTTGCTAACTTTGTCTGTCTGCTGTTTAGTGCTGGGCAGGTAGCGTATACAGTTTTTAGCTTTTTTTTTAACTGAAAAACAGAGTCCTGCAGCTGGAAGCAAGTTTGCTGAGAACACTGATATCAAAACAGTAAAGGTGTTAGCTGTAAAAACAAAATAATGAGCTGAAAGACGCCAAGGTTGAGGCTGCAGAGTTGGTTATAATTCTCTGTGTGGTCGTCACTACGCGCGACACCTTAGAAAAGAAAAGAGCCACAGAGCACACACTTCCATCAACACACAAAAACACCCATCATTGGGATTTTAGGTGAGATTGAGTTTTTGACCTTGAAAACTTTCCATAGCATTTGGAAACCAGTCTCTATTTTTATTTTATTTTAGTAAGTGTAGTGGAAATTCTAGATCCAGATAAAAGTCAAAATGTAATGAATTGTTCCCTGGCCTAAGACCAATCTGTCCACCAAATGTCATGACAATCTGTTCATATTTGGTGAGATCTCAGACAGGCTAAGTGAGAGGAATAAAACAACATCCTCAGCAGAGAACACATGTATGTCAAAAATGTGCTCATCCTATTAGTATCAGCAGGTCTGGCTTGATTACCATAAACAGTCTGTGCATACAACTCTATTTACACGCTATATTCTAGTACCCAGCCTGTCTCATTACCTATTCTCACTACCATCACCAAGTGACGACTTCCAAGTATTTCCTGCTCTAATTTAAAGCAGTGGGATGGTTTGTCCTGTTCGTTCTCGGAAGGTAAATTGCTGTTTACTCTTCAGTCTTCTTGAACATCTGAGGAGGGGAGACGGGAGGGGGATGTAGTCAATCACACGTGATAACATCACAACTCCTCATTTTCCCGTTCTAATCAGGCTGTTGATAAACCGGATGATGCGTTGTACATGTTTCCTAGGCAGTTTGTGATATAGTGGATGTGTTATAAGGAGGATTAGATTACTTAGAGATAGACTTAAAGCGTCACTTAAACCCCTTAAGGTGATATATATACCAACCTGACTTCTGCATGGTGTCTCACCTCTGATAGCTGCTGTAGCTCCCTTCTACTATTTATACCTGTGTCTTTCTCTTGCTTTCTTTCTTTATCTGCCTCTATCCCCTTCTATCTCTTTCTTCCCCTCCCTCCCCATCCTCTCTTCCTCTCTGCGTCACTGTATCTGTGCATTGTGTGTGTGTGTGTGTGTGTGTGTGTGTGCTTAATGACTGAGGTGCAGAGGCGGCTTGGATGGTGGCTAAAACAACCAATTGAAAAAAACTCCTCTCTTTCTGTCTTTCTCTCTGTCACACACACACACACACACACACACACACACACACACACACACACACACACACACACACACACACACACACACACACACACACACACACACACACACACACACACACAATAACTGTTATTTAAAGACTAGAGCTCGTTTGAGAGAGAAAAAAAAAACCTTGGAGAGATTGGAGGTTAATGGAGGGAGTGAAGAGAGAGAAAGAGAGAGAGAAGGGAGGTACCCGAGTGATGGAAAGATGAAAGAGAAGCAGGAGGAGGACGAAGGGGATGATGTCATCTTTTAACCCTATACAGCTCCCCTCTCCTCCCTCCTGTTTTCCTCCCCAGATTCTGCCTCCTCTCCTCTCTGTGTCTCTCTCCAGCAGGACTATATTTAGATTTGTGCAGCTGTGTATGTGTTTTTTTTTTTATGCTGTTGCAGGGTGCTTGGCACCGCTCATACTTATGTTACTGCTCCTTTCACCAAACCCACCCACCCCTCTCCCTCCTCCCGCGCTCACCATCTTGTCTACGTCACATCCCGTCTTTTCCCCCTCTCTGTGTTTCGGGTCGTCTTTTTTTCATCAGCCTCTTCCTCCTCTGTGTATTTAAAGGATACGTCTGGAGATATGCCTTCATTTCCTTACTGTCAACAGATTCTGTGAAAAGGACAAAAATATACGATCCTACGAACAAATATTGCCTTTGTAGCCAATTGATCGATCTTTTTACTTGATTCCATTGTTGGCCAAAAACGATTAAAACACCTCAATGAGCCACACTGTTGTACTGGGTGACATGTTCAGTCATTACAATGGACATGGCCACTGTAGTTTATTTGGAATAAATTCCACACACTCCGTCCTGCTGCTGCCAATACCAAATGTGTTTTAATCCACCACTGAAAATAGTCCCCAACAAATGCATTATTTACTCCTGTTTAAGTATCGTTTCCTAAAAACTACAGTGCCCAGCTGTTTTGGGGAATTAATTACACTTTAAAAAAGCAACAACTTTATATTTGTGACCCTTTTTTTAAGGATTTTTTAGGCTTCTTAACCAATGGGCATGGGGCGGAGTGGGTCTGAGTAAGGATAATTCATCTGAGATAGTTCATCTTGTTCAATAAAGCTTAATATGATAAGATGCAGGGGCCTGGGGAAATGGGGATGTGGCTGAAATGAGGGACAGAGAGGCAGAACGGGCACAACTGAGGCAGACGGTGTGACCATTGGAGAGCATTTCTCATTAGACTCCACTAAAATGTCTGGCAATTTAATGTTTCCTTATTTAATGGCCGATAATATCACACAGCAGTCCTCAGTATCTGCAAAACTTAAAGTGACCCAGTAGCTTTCTAGACTGCGTATTGTATTTGAGCTCTCTCTGCCTGTCTCCCTTTGGACTTAGAGTCCTTTGTCGTATTTATTTTTGGTCTTGTCGTAGAACTGTATGTCTCAATTGAACAGTTGGACTCTGTATTTCTGTTATTGTTAAAACCTTCTCTTCATTTTTCTTGTAATTGCTTTTTTACCACCTACACCCCCAGCCATCCGTGGAGAGGGAATCTCTCATTGAGTTGCCTCTCCAGAGGTTTTGCACATTATTTTCCTCATGGCCCAACGACTTTTTCTTTTTTTTACTCTTCTTAGACAGCTACAGGACTGGCTTAGGAGCCATTGTTGAGACATTGTATGTGCATGATACTTGGCTTTACAAAAAAGCATGAAGCAGGATGGACTTTTGCTGTCAGCTAAGAGCTCTTTTGTGTGTTTGGCCTTCAGTGAGCGAAACACACTTTGGTACACTTTTCATTGGCCTTTCTAGAATTAACATCTGCACAGCAAATTGCTAAATTTCTATTTTTCAATGTAATTTCAACTTCTATAAGTGGCTTCCACTTATATATAAAATATACTGTGAACACGACATTGACACATGATCACTTTCTGAAGTTGAAAGAACTGCAGAGTCTGGTGATAATTACCTGCGTGTTTGTCACTATAGCCCCTTTCACACATGCAGTCTTTCCCTGAAATGTGCAGGGACATTTCCTAGATGGTGGTCATGTTTGAATGGGAGCAGGGATCGATATGAAGGGAAATCTGTCCCACCAATTGCCCACCACCTCAGGACATAGTAACATTCCAGGGACTTTGCTGGTATGGCTGTGGTGTGAATGCAAGCAGGAACATTGCAGGGATATGCACAGTTTTCTGTCCCTTCCCACATCATTGCCATGGCAAGTGTGAAAAGGTGCAAGGCGGAAATCTTCCTGAATGTGGCTGTATTTGCAAATCACTAGAGGCGCCTGGAAGGTTATCCCAGTAATTTACCAGGAACTATGTGTAAAAGAGGCGTATGAGTGACCTCTTTCATATTACATCCATATAACTAAGGGCACTCAAGGCCAAATGCCCTGTTAACAAAAATAAAAAATGATATGTGTATCTGCCCCATGATTTGGATCCACTCCAAAATGTAATAGGTTATTCCTTGACCCATGCTACATCCTTTGACCAAGTTTCATGAAAATTGGGCCAGTACATTTTTCCAGAATTCTGCTAACAGACAAACTGAACCCAAAACATTACCTCCTTGGCTTTAAAAATAAAAAGAGAGCTGTACTGTAAGTTCGTCAGATAATGACTAAAGGGATATAAAAAAGCCGAAAACTGGTAAATGTATCATTCTTTTGTGAATGTGCATTTTGAAAGGATCCTTTATCTGCACAGTCACATGAATAGAAGAACAGAGAATTAAGAGAAGAGTAGTACAAAGCTTGAAGCACTTTGTATTAGCACCATGGACTGTAGAAAATATGCACGTCACTCAAAGTGGAACGCCCTATGCAGAACTTTATGCCTGAATATAATTGAAATGGTGAGTTACAGTTGTTCTGAAGAGGAAACTCAGCTGTAGAGACCAAAACCCATTTTTTGTACCAGGCTGTAAACATGTTTAATTCTGCTGTAAAGTTGGGTATTTTTAACATGGGGGTCTATGGGGATCAACTCCCTATTGGAGCCAGCCTCAAGTGGCCAATCGATGATCTGCAGTTTTTGGCACTTCTGCATTGGCTTCATTTTTAGCACTGATAGCTTACTTTTTATGAAAAGAAAATACCAGAGTAATTGCTTTTCTTACTGACTGCTTTGACTTGCTACATTTATAATTGCGGTAATGTAGGCTAACTTTGGTAATGCTGTGCCATGTCGACTTTCTGAGTTAATAAAGATTAAATACATGAAGTCAAATTTAACTACATGCATTTAATGTTTTGGATTTTATAGTCACAGATAGGCTTGCTTGTTACCCATTCACAATACCAAATTGGATTGTCAGAAACTCACTTGCTGTGATTACAATCTTAGTAAATATTCTAATCACTGCACTGATAAGATATTTAAAGCTGCATTGAATGAATGGGTCTGGAGCAACCTGCGTTGACCTAATAATAGCACAGCCATTAGGTGGTTTCTCCACTGTCTCAACACCATCACTCACTGAGTTTGTGTTTTCGGAAATGTTTCTTCCAAATGTAAGCATTTTCTACCTGTTCCAGGCATGATAGTAGACAGTGGGGTAATACGGGTGGATAATTTAGCAAACACAGACAACCAAGAAACCGTTTTAGCCCATTTGCCTTAAAATATGTACTGTGGCTCTGTCTGTGCCCGTCATCTCCTGACACTTTTCCTCGCTTTCATTTTCTTTTTCTTTGCTCTCTCCCACACTTGCTCTCACATGACCCACCAAGTCTCTTCATTCCCTTCATCTTCCCTCTCTTTTTCTCACCTCTTATTTCACTCTCTACATACATGCTTCTTTTTTTTCTTCGTCTTTTCACCTCGCTCTGTTCTCTCTTTTTTTTTTCTTCTCAGTCCCAGCACGGCACATCTTTATACAATTACTCTCCATAAAAAATGGATTAGATTTCACCTTCACAGTCTACAGAGGGAGAACGGGAGGGAGGGAGGGATTGGACAGAAAAAAAGGGGGTCCATGAGAAATCAGGAATCAATCAAATTAGGAAGGGAAAGGGAAATAGATAGGTGGAGAAAGAAAGGAAAGGATGGTAAATGGAGCGAGGTAGAAGAAGGATAGGATCGGAGGATGGAGCTATCTCAAACCAGCCAAGAACCACATAATACCGAGGTGGTCGCCATGCAGATTTAGACTTCATTCTGGAAGCAAAGTCAGAAGAAAGAGTTCACCCAACTTTTCACACTTGTTTTTCGTGACAAATAGTCTGAAAACTGTGTGAAGTTGTCTGTCACGTTTGTCCAGTCACTAAGAAATGGCTGCAATTCAAGTACAAATTGGCCGCTCAGTACAGCTCAATGGGCAGTCTCGTACATGTCGCCACTAGATGTAAATTGGGCAAAAAAAGGAATGTTAATGAAAAGTAACAGAAAAAGTGCAATCAGGTCATGTCTTACATGTTGAATGGACAATAAACAAGAAGCAGGGCAGTCCCGGTATTCTGAGCCTTTATACACACAGACAACACACAATCGTCTGCATATAACAAGGAAAAGTTCAGAGAAAATTGCTTGCATAAAGGACAATCTTGTTGTAGTCTGGTAAATATAAACTAAATTTAACCCTGAATACATAAAGTTTCCAGTCAGATCAAATAGGATAATATTCTTGCATTTAAGTCGTGTAGGTATTTCCATATCACCAAACTGGGACTTTATGAAACAGCAACTTAGTAATCGTGTTATGTATTAGATAGCACTGCACAATATATCGTTTTTTTTATCGTCATCACAATATCAACTGGCGCAATATACACATCGCGAAAGGATGCAACATATCGCGATAGACACTCTTATGTTTGTTGAAAGAAAATATCAGTAGAAAACTGCACTTCATTCTTTTTTGTGGTGCTTTTATATTCAATTCAATGTTCAATTTGTTCAATACAAGAATGTTGGAAATGATTTCCTTTCATTTGTTTTAAATTCAATACGCAATTTTTGTATTTAAGCAGAATACTGAAAGCAGCAGAAATGCAGACCTGAGTAGGCCTACTATCCCTAGGCCCTTACTATCAGTTTATTTATCGCAAGTAATATCATTATCGCGATATTCAGCAACGTTATCGCATATTTTCTTCATATTGTGCAGCCCTAGTATTACTAGACTAAAAATAAATGCTGTACAAATACGGATACTCTGTCTCATCACCATCTAAACTATGGAAGGCAGAGTTGGGTGTAATTGATATAGACTAAAAGGCCGTTTTCAATGGTCTCAAAAGAGCGTGTGTCTTGTGCCTCGACACATCGAGCAAAGGGCAGCCCTCGTCTATTGTTGTGCAGCTTTGTGCCAAAGGGAGCAGATGGTCATGGTGTGTCCACAAGAGGTGAGGGGTTCTGGGGCTGGAAGAGCTTCAGGCAGCCCCTCTTTACCCCTCCTGTTTCTCCCACCTGGGGGTTAAGAAGGGTTAAATCTAATCCGCTCCTGCTGTGAGTGAGTGATGTGTGTGTGCGTGTGTGTGTGTGTGGACTCTTGGATCATCCTCTTTCTAATTGCACAGTTAGTCTAGACTGCTTACCAGCCATTTTTAAAGCCGCATTGTTTTCCTCTGACCTGAGGGAGATTTGTTCAAGACTGTAAGTACAGCGAGTAAGCAGTTTACTCAGCACACCTGTATGATTTAATGCAATCAGGTAACGTTTTGTAATGTGTTTTGTTGACACTGTGTCAGAAAGGAGTCACTGGTCATTTTACTATATGGTCATTTTTTTGGGTGTAGTTAGTGACGCTCTTGTATTGGGTTGCATAAAATGTTGCAGGTGTATCTAATCAAGTCATCTTTATGGCAGAGCGCTTCTTTGTCCTTGCACTTTTAAATCATTTGAAACATTTGAAAAAAAAGCCTGTGCAACATGTAGCAGTCAGACTATTTTCATTATGATTAGGATCCATCTTTAGAATGTATGTGTATTTCGACCTAATTTATCTCAATGTAAATCAGCGTATTATTGTTCAGACCAAATCTCACACACCTATATAGGAATCTAAACATTGGATATTTCACTGCTACATTTAGCTATTGAGTCATCAATCATCTGGTTACTCAGAAAAAAGAACCAAGCATTCCCATTTGGCTGCTGTCAAAGCCTGTAACTCTCTACTTTGCTGTTTTCTTTATTTTCTTTTAACTTTTTTAGTTTCACACCCCCTCAGGCCCGTGGAATCAATTTGAAACTCACTGCATGTGTTCAGTAATCCACGGGTATCAGCCACTTTCTCTACATCTGTGAAAAGTGGTGTTATTTTTTTTTTGGAGACACAAGGTTTTAATCTGGCGGCCGGCAGCAGGTTGCTTCATTGTGACAGGTCTGGAGAATGAATCTGACAGGTAATGGGACTGAAATACAACACAGCCCTCTGGAGGAAGGTGTGTGTGGATGTGTGTGTGTGTGTGTGTGTGTGTGTGTGTGTGTGTGTGTGTGTGTGTGTGTGTGTGTGTGTGTGTGTGTGTGTGTGTGTGTGTGTGTGTGTGTGTGTGTGTGTGTGTGTGTGTGTGTGTGTGTGTGTGTGCGTGGATGCAAGCCTCTGTGTGTGTGTGGGTGTGTACAAATGTGTTTGTGGAGTAATCGTCTGCTCTCCTTCCCTCATTACTTTTGAAAGAAGATCTAGCCTGTAGAATACATCTCTGTACACTCCAACATTCCCACTTTGTCACTACCAAACCCAATGCGCCTTTAAGGGACTCCGTCAGATTTGGCTGAGCTGCATTGGCCTTTTTGTGTCCTTTAACCTATTTGTCTAACATGTGTCTTTCTCTCTTTCTTTCGTCCTTCCTTTCCGCCTCTCAATCCTCCAGACGCCCCGGTGGCAGAGTTACACGACCTGTTCTGTAAGAAGCTGCAGCAGTGCTGCGTGCTGTTTGATTTCCTGGACTGCGTGGCTGACCTGAAGGGGAAGGAGATCAAACGTGCGGCGCTCAACGAGCTGGTGGAGAGCGTGGCCACTAGCAGAGGAGTCCTCATAGAGCCTCTGTACCCAGAGGCTATAAAGATGGTATGTAGGGGAGAATAGGGGTGGAAATAATGGACTAGTGAATGGATAGATGAAAAGAGAGAAATGGAAGACAGATGAGTAAATGCTAAATATCTAAATGCCGAAAAAAATAAATAATCGGGTCAATGTGGATGAGCAAATGAAATGTTGAAAGCCAGAAAAGCATTTCCACAGGTCACCAGAGGCTATGATCAAAAGTGTTGAGGAGAGGAGAACGGAAGGGAGAGATAGAACATTTGCACAGGGTGCTAAGTAGCAATAGGCCGCACAGATGGAGAGAAATAGAGGGATGGAGAGGAAAGAGAGTGTGGTGGAAAATATGTGGACACCGACACAAAGCACCAGAGGTCCCAGAGGATATAGAGAGGGGGAAAGGAAAAGGAAAGAAGGTAAAGTGAGCAGAGGATATAGCTTATGTTATGGAGTCACTATACCCAGAGGATGTGAAAATGCTGATAGGACAGAGATGGAGGGAAAATGAAAGGGAAGTGGGCAAAGGCTTTAATGTGTGGCCATAAGGTAAAAGAAAGCTTACATTCTTTAATATAAGTTGCTAATAAGTGCAAAGGTTAGAGCCTGAGTGCAGTGCAACAGAATACATGTTATACAGGAGGAAGAGGGAGGCCAAGAAAGAAAAGTTAGAGAGCCAGATGATGTTTCCCAAACGTGGAAATATTGTGGAATTTTAGTCTAATTGTAGTTATCTCTCAACGATTTGTAACCGATTTTTTTTATATCCAAGTGAGGTTTACATGGTAATGTAAAATGAGCCTATATCCTCCTGCAATTAGAACTTTTACTAATGCAAGCAGACGTTTGGAGAGAAGGAAAGAACAGAAGAGAAAAGAATGCTGAATTGGGGCGTTGGGATTTACCACACTTGCTTTTTGTACTGTAGTTTATGCACTAAATGGCCAGTGGATATGCATTTGTTGAATAAATCATGAGTTTGCGAGCAGTCAGGTTACATAACTTACCAGTTGTTCTTCTCAAACACAGTCAGTGAACAGCATCAAACACGATTTAGTGGATGGAAACCCACCTAATTGTCCCTTTGATAAAGGACTCATGAAAAATTTAAATTTGAATGATAATTGACATCGTTTTATAACACCAGCTATTCATCCCGGATCTATCCTGAGAGCTAATTTGGTGATGCACATCTGTGACGCGCATCGTGTTAAAATATCAGCAGGATGAGGTCTAGGAATGAGTCAAAGGATGTTTTTTTTCAGAGTTGTTGGTTTATCAGAGACCATAGTTTTGGGAAAATACAGCTATTGCATCCCTCAGTTTTCTCTCAATCCTGAGTTTATGGCAAGGATATCCATATCATGAACAGGAATGTTCTGTATGGCTAGGGGCTCTTTTTAATCTGCCTTTCTACCTCTCCACCTCCTTCCCTTTTCACTTCCCCTTTCCCTTCCCTTTTCCGTCTGATCTGCTTTTCCCTCATCTCCCCTTATCCCCTTCCTCTATCCACATCCCTCCTCTCATCCATTCCATCTTTTCCTCTTCCCATGTTCTTCCTCACACTCCTCCTCCTGTTGCCATTGCTCTCCTTCCCTCCTCCTCGTTTGCGCTTTTCCAGATCTCGGTAAATATCTTCCGGACTCTCCCACCCAGCGAGAATCCAGAGTTTGATCCTGAGGAAGATGAGCCAACACTCGAAGCCTCCTGGCCGCATCTGCAGGTTACTCATACATACAGCACACAAATTCACGTTGTGGTAAAATTATAACCATATCCTGACGATTTACATAATGTCATGCATTTTCCCCTGCAGGGGTAAAAGACAGTTTCTCTTGGAAAAGATATATTCAGCAAAACATGTTGACTTTTTTTGGGAAGTGATGCTTGGTTTTTAAGTGAAACACAATGGAATGCCAGTTAATGCCGTTAAAAATGGGCCCTTCTATATATTATATAATATATTTTGCAGGGCTGACGATGCCATAATGCACACAACTCCCACCAGGTGTTCAATGCTTTTAATGCAGCGTTCAGCTGATCAGTTAAATCTGCAGTTTTGGATTTAAGGCCCAAATGTTCCTGTTTTATAAACCTGAATTACGAAATGGAGCTCAAGCAAAGAAGAATGTTACATCTCCTGAATACACTTTTGATGTTTGCCCAGAGGACAGTTGGTTGTGGTGTTCAGTCACTTCTGCACCTTCAGGAAGAGATGAATCAAAACGTTACGTTGGAAAATCCAAACTGTCTCATAAAGCAACATCTTTTTTCCCTTTCTGGCTCAGTTGGGATCTTTTGGTCTAAACTTAAGCATACAGTCAGCAGGTGAAGCTATTTTATGTCACCTTTTAAGATTTCTGGGTGCTTAAGCTCAGATTTTTTGAAAGAGTCACCTCTTGCTGCCATTTTGAGCGATTATCATGCTATGTTACCTGGAGCAGCTTTAAAAAGCAAAAACAATAACATTGTGTGCCATTTGGAAAAATACACTTTCTTGCTAAGAATTAGATGAGAAGATTGACACCACTCTCATATCTGTCCGGTCAATATGAACCTCACCCTGTTAGCTTAACTTAGCAGTAAAAAAAGCCGTATTTTATAATTAAACTAAGCTAACCAGCAGCTGGCTTCAGCTACATAGTTAGGCAGTACAGTGTATAGTGTACACACATGAGAGTGTTATCAGTCTTCTCATCTAATTCTCGGAAAGAACATTAATAATTCCCAAAACGTTAAACTATTCCCTAAGGAGATAAACACAGACACTAAATGACTAATGACTAATTGCTAGCTGTTTGTGCCTGTGTTAGCTGGTGTACGAGTTCTTTCTGCGTTTCCTGGAGAGCCCGGACTTCCAGCCCTCCATGGCCAAACGTTACGTCGACCAGAAGTTTGTCCTGCAGGTAATCCTCTCTCTCTCTCTCTCTCTTTCTCTCTCTCTCTCTCTCTCTTTCTCTCTCTCTCTCTCTTGTGAAATCCAAAGCTCTAAAATGTTTCTAAAATCCTGATAAATGAAAAGGTATAAATAAATGAAGCGCTCCTCTAAAACGCATCGCAGAACCTAGTAAAATCCCTGCTGGAGTGCTCTCAAATTTTGATATCTAAGTTGGGGCACATATAAATAATAATTTACCAAAAGACAGTTACATTTTTATGTCTAATGTCCTGCTTTATTTTAGAAATTGATCAGGAAAAAATACAGTTAATGTAATATTCATTTTGCTTGGTGGGTGGTAAAAATACCACCATGATGAAATATTTTCACAAGAGAAAGAAAATGCAACAAATAAGATTATTTTGACAGTCAGATGTTTTGTTTTTATTTATGTTTAAGAATAGTTAAACAGTTAAAAAGTGAATGCAGTCAGAAAAGGTCCCCACAAGAACCATAATACAAACGTACTGTATTTGTGTCTGTAATCATCTTCTTTATCTATTATCTGTGTGCGTGTGCGTAGCTCCTGGAGCTGTTTGACAGCGAGGACCCCAGGGAGAGGGAGTACCTAAAGACCATCCTACACCGTGTCTATGGAAAACTACTGGGCCTCCGAGCCTACATCCGCAAACAGATCAACAACATCTTCCTCAGGTACAGGCTGCCTTTCACCAATCCAATGCACAGGATTTAAGACTGCTATTTATAGCATTCAAGAAATCAATAATTAGCCAACGAAGACCATCAGCAGGGCAAAAAGCTGTGCTAATGACCTCTGTAGTGCATTGTTTTAGCTTGGTGCATCATGATTTGAAAACACAAAACAGGAAAAAAATTGTATGGGAACAATAGAAAACCTCTTTGGTTATTTGGAGTGGTTATTTAACAAGTGAAACCAGACAAACAGTTTACAGCTCCTTTTTAATTAGCTGCATCAGTACTAGTGATAATAATATTAATGTTTTTTTATATATGAGTGCCAGTGGTGATGGCTTTGCACCCGTTTGGTCACCAATTTGTTAATGCTTCTGTAGTTCTTTTGCTGACTCTGAACTACACCTAAGAGGCTGACGTTAACAGTTTTCCCACACAGCTGCTTTTACACTGTAATTACGGTCTGCACAATATGTCAATGGGGCAGCAACACAGAGGAAAATGGGACTGGGTTGTCGTCTAAATTTTTGAGAATTATTATTATAATGAAGTATTTTTCTGGCTCAGATAAAGTAGTATTCTGCCACACATGCACACAAACAGGCACACAGCGTGCACAAACATGACTGTGCACATTTGCAGTCCTAACACTCACATCTATCCTGAGAGTTGCTACTCAAATCTCCTCAAATAATTGGTTAAACAGCTTTGACCAACAAGAGTGCTGTGATGTACAATCATGTTTCATCTTAACCCTTTACCAAGTGTGACTGAATTGTTGTCTTTGCAGTATAATGCAAGCACAGGAGAGCTGCAGTGCTGCAACATGCTCTATTTCTGTCTCAGTTAACTGGTTTCTGTATCGTTGTTTCTACAGTTTGACAGCAGTTATTGCACTTCATGTCTCTCTCACATGACAACATCACATAGGTGACAGCGTTGTATTCCAGACACAGTACATCATGATATGAATCTATTCCTTAGAAAAGGCAAGAATGCCAGGGAATTATATGCATTTGTAATTGTACAGGAAGTTAACAATGTTTTACTATTTCAAGAATTGCAGTCTTTCTTTAAGTTGCTTTTACTTTTTGCTTGACCTAGCGATGCATCATGACGAGTCACTCTATGTGTGTGTGTGTGTGTGTGTGTGTTTTGTATCGGTTGTATCTGATCTTCAGGTTCATATATGAAACTGAGCACTTCAACGGAGTCGCGGAGCTTCTGGAAATCCTCGGCAGGTTCGTATTCACAATCACGCAGACACTTTGGAGCATACTCTGCTGGAAAACATACTTTGTAGTATATCGTGGCTTAATGAATGCATTTGGAGCTGAGTGTTAACACACACGCACTTATATACACACATACTGTACTTGGCCAGCTGTGCCTATTCATGAGACAGCTGGTAACCCAATGAATTAAGCAACTACGAAAAATGGCGACAAAGCACAGCCAATACTGCAACTGCTCAACACAAAAAACAGTATGCATTTATTTTTGATTTATTATCATTCTTCCCTCTTTCTTATCAGGTAAACCCAACTGTGGCTGCAAAGCCTGACAGAATAAGAGATGAGTTAAAAGGCAGGAGGCAAATGAGTAAAGCTGGGGGGGTGGCAGGAAGAAGAGACAAAACAAGAGGAGGGTTAAATACGTAAATGAGAAATGACTCAGAGGTGTGTTGTTTTGTCTCTGAGGCCAGTAAGAGAAAAATGAGGAAGATAGGAATGAGAGAGCAAGGAAGGAAGCCAAACTGATAATCATGTCTTGCTCTTTGCCTGAGCTCGTACACAAATCGATGGAAACAAGAATGGAGAGATGACAGCAATAAAGAGAAAGGAAGGGAGAGAGAAAATGAAGGATGAATACAAACAAGATTGGTGATATATTGTTTGTTTGCCTTACTCCCTTTGTATGCAGAATGATGTTAAAGGAATATTATATATATCATTATATATATATATATATATATATATATATATAGCTCAACAGTTTGGGAAACACACAAGATCAACCTCATGTCTGTGCTTTACTGTAGTCAGGGTGTTGCTAGTTTAGCTTAGCTTAGCGTAAAGACTGGAAGAAGGGGCAACAGCTAAAAAAAAGCAATGAATAGTTTCTTTTCTCTCAAGGAAATTCCACTTTCTGGAATCTTTTGTTACCTTTGTTTTTCATTATTCAACACTATTAAAGCAGACATTTGTACTGATTCCATACATAGAAGAAGTGGAAAAGCCTTGAAAAGAGGGCTGGACAGACTGCACTAGTTTGACAGAGAGCTTGTATTATTAAGAGCAAGTGATAGCTGGCTTCTGTTGGCTAACGTCAGCGTGACCAAAAACATGTTTTTTATATTTGCTCGACTCAGAGTTGTGTGTCTTTCTCAGAGAAACGTTTGAACTCTGATAGCCATCTAGCTGCTGCCGTTAACACTGGCTTTTCACTTTGATGATGTAAAAATCCAAGCTACATGACAACCTAGCTAATTAGCCGACTAGGTAGGAATTGGCCTTGTTATGCTAACGTACATAAAAGGAGAGGGGAGTTAGAGTTTTTTTCTTGTAAAGAAAGCAGAGCAACGTTTCTCCCATGTGAGATGTAGACATGCTGCAGAGCTTTATCTCTCCTTACTCAAGTTTGAGACGGAGAAACTAGCAATGATATTGTTATATTGACGTACTTGTGTTACATAAACAGACATGTTGATCGAAGGATTGAGACACGGACACATGGAAGGGGACAGAGAATAAACAAATGACGATGGAAGATGAGAAATCAAGCAAACAAACAACTCAGTATTAGAGTCAATAAATATTAATTTCTCTCAAGGGCATTCTGGGCTGGAATCTAGCTCTGTCTTTGTCGTTCATTATTTGATACTGATAAGACAGAAGGGCCTTTAAATACTCTTTATTGATGTTACAAAACAAAGTTCTACTTTACTAAAAAAAAACATTTCACCATGTTATATATATTGACACACACAGGCTCAAATACACTCATTATGTATAGGGAGATGTCAAAGCGAAGGGGCTGCCTCACAGGATAGCGCCCCGAGCAGTTGGGTGTTTGGCGCTTCAGCGCCTTGCTCAAGGACACCTCGGCAGTGCAAAGGAGGCGAACAGGCACCTTTCCAGCTACCGGTCCACACTCCATACTTCGTCCATGCAAGGACTTGAACTACTGTCGCCCCGTGTCTAAACATAAATCAAAAATGAAGAGAGTTGAAAAGAGGGATGGATTTAGAGAGACTAGAGTGATTTGTCTGAATGCTGGTTAAGTGCTTAAATATTTTTAGCGCAACATTTTTTGATTTTGTTTTTCCAAACCTGAAGGATAAAGAGCTTCATACAAAATCTGAAACCTTTCTTCCAACCCATGACCACCATTTCACCTGATCAAAAAAAAAAAAAACGTGAAATCAAAAATGGACGATGACGTTTGAGGTTTGAGAGCTATGGGTTAATATAGAGAAAAGAGAGGGGAGTTAGAGGATATGATGAATTCAAGGTGAGAAGAGAGGGAGGAATGGAGGGATGAGGGATGGAGAGAGGATGAGTGAGTGAACGGTGAGTCAGAAGTGGAGAAAGGAGGGAGAGCAGGAGAGGAGAGAGAGGTTTGTATTCATGTTGGTGGTAACAGGGGTATTTATAGCTCCTCCCACACACGAAGAGAGGGGGAGAGAGAGAGAGAGAGAGAGAGAGAGAGAGAGATGGACGAGCGAGGATGCATTGTACAGAAAGAAAGCGAGAGAGAAAGAAGACAGGAGGCAGGAAGAAAGATGAGAGGAACAGCAGGAGGGAGATATTAAAGAAATGTTCTATTAAACAAAGATGCTATTAGAAAATGAAGGCAGACAGACAGACAGACTGACTGATACAGAGACAAACCGATAAATAAAGAGCTGCTAAATAAGAGTCATACTTCACAAGTTTAGTTCCCACTCGTCCACTGCTCATACTCTTCCTTCTGTATGCTGAACTACCGCTATGTCAGTCAGTGCAGCAGTGAACAGCAGACCACGCATTTGTCCAGTCACTTGGAAACGGACACAGTACAAGAATAAACTCCACCACACAGACGAATGCACATGCCTACACAGATGTTAGTAGTAGATTTGATGAGTAATATGTGATGTTTTTGTGTAAATGCGGAGATAAAATAACAAAAATATCACCTTGTTGTTTTTGCCAGTAAGAAAGCAACGTGATTAAAAAAAAAAAGAGTGCTACATGATGAAAGTATTTAACTGTAACTGTCCTGTCTTTTCCTCTCCTTTAGCATCATAAATGGCTTCGCCCTGCCGCTGAAGGCTGAACACAAACAGTTCCTGGTTCGGGTTCTCATCCCGCTACACACGGCAAAGTCCCTTTCCATCTTCCACGCACAGGTCAGTGACCTTTTCCTGCATACTCCAGTATTTAAATGTCTTTGTTTGTATTTTGGACTATTTCGTAACGGCTAGTATCAGCACTAGGGCTTGGCAAAATATCTAATTGCGATTAGCCCTTGAAAACGAGATGGTGCATCTCAAGGGGTTTATCCTCTAATTAAAATGTTTAAATAAGTAAATAAATTACTGATACTGCAATTGCAATATGATTCACGATATTGGAAGAAATTGTCATTTTTTTTGCATATTATTCTCATTTTTATGGAAAAGTATATTAAAATGACCGTGGTGTGACTTTTTTTTTTTGCGATGAGCTGTACCAAAGAAAGATTTTTTTCTTAAGTCTGCATGATACCATTTGTAGGCTGGGCCATCTCTGCAGCACCACAATAATTCAGAATGGTATTTTTACACATATTTTGCCTTTAGCAAATATTGCGCCTCCTGCGATTTTGATTTTGCAATTGTCCATATGGCAATTTTGATCAAATTAATTATTAGATAAATTATTAATGCCTTATTAGCCCACGTTTCTTTTGATACCTTTCTGCTTTAAAAACGTTCGACACTCATTTATTTTTCGTTTGACACTCATTTAGTAGTGTTTCGTTTCAATACCACAAATGCAGTTACACTGTACCAAAATGTGCTGATATAGTTTGATGCCATGTCTAAATCCGCATGCAGGAAACAGATGTTTATGTGATCGTCTGTTGTACCTTTCAGCTGATATTTTGTGTCCTGGATACCATTTTCAAGCAAAGAAAAGCAACAAAACTCTGAGTCTGAATTATATTTTGTGGTTACCAGGGTATAAAAGCCGCTGAAACCATATCTAGTCTACTAAACTCAAACTATAGTTTTTAGGTTTTAGAGACCTTATTCCTCCAACTATTGGCATCTCTACTAAGAAGTAATTCAGGTCTTTTTCTTATCCTGATAAATCAACAATACATTAATGGTCTTTCCAATGGTAGTAGTAGTAAGGGGTTCCTGCAATGTGTCAAATGTACCACTAGGAGGCAGAGTTAGGTCACAGACAATACCACAGAGAGATGCGCTCACCTTTGAATTACTGTGTGTGTGTGTGTGTGTGTGTGTGTGTGTGTGTGTGTGTGTGTGTGTGTGTGTGTGTGCGTGCGTGCGTGCCTTTGGTGTTTGAGTGTGTGTAAATATGTGTTTGGGTTATTATAATATTTGACATCACAGATGGCAACCAGTCTATTGTGTGTGTTTGTGTGTGCATATTGTTCCTGCCACACATTATTTTAATTATGCAGAAGGTACAGTTTGTACAGTGTGTGTGTGTGTGTGTGTGTATGTATTCTGAGTCTCAGCATCACCGTGCCCTACATTTCTCCTCCCCGTCTCTCTCTCTGTGGTTCACACACATACATTATTCACAAACTCAAACACACACTGGGTTTGACAGGGGTCACGGGGGATACATGATGCCAGTGGACAGCAGTTTTGTGCTTAGTAGGTGTGGCTGCGCGGGAGTGACCCAGTTCTAAATATCAATACATAATATCACAGCAGCACCGTTTATCCATCTTAAAGGTTTCTCAACACTGTGAAACATGTTTGAATCATCCTTCCCGTAGCCTATGAAGGGTTTTCTCATTTATATTCATGTCACTGAATTGTAGTAACAGCGGTTAGAGCTACATCGTGTAGCCACAAACATGGTTACACATCATGGTTCCAATTATCAAGTTTTGAGTCGATAACAAACTTAACAGCATGTTCTCGACTTCAAAACTGACACTGTGAATAAGTCCGCCTGATTCACAGAACAGGCTGACTTACTGTATGTTGTTTATACCTGACAGAGTCATTGAAAGAAGTGTTAAAAGCATGGAAAGGCTACTTTTTGACATGCAGGTGGTAACAACTTTACAGACAAGAATCATTAGAAACATTAGAGCTCAAATCAATATTGTTAAAATCTCAGCCTTAAAAACACTACAATGTCCATAATCCTTAGCCTAACAACGGCCTTCTGCACCCACAAAGCCCAACCTGACAACAGAATCCAACATCACATTTACCCCAAACAGCTTCTCTAATGCCTCGCTAATACTTTAAATAGTTTGACCGATCAGCACCTTTATTTTAATCCCCCTTTTTTTTTTTCCTACTTTTTCTTTCATTTCAAACTTGACATCCCTGCTGTCACAGATCCCTTCTTTTTTTTATTTTTTTAGCCTCCGCTCCCTCTTTCCCTCTGCTTCTGTAACCATGTTGTGGTGCGAGTGAGGGACAGTAAAGTTAGGGATGAAGCGAGAGGAGAAGAACAAGAAAGGTGCACCGTCAGAAGGAAAAAGGGATTGGACGGGTAAAAAAGATGAAAGCTATTGAAGATGTGAAAGCCAGACAGGCAGGGAGACTGACAATGGAGCTACAGGTCAGGAATGAGACAAAGACAGAAACAAAAACAATAAAACAACGAAGAAAATAAAAAGTGATTGTCCTACAAAAAGATTGTCAGAGAACAACCATCAATAATCTGGCAGTACACAACCTCTACTGTCTGTAACTATATAATTGGACAACATACTTTTATATCGCTGACACTTGAACTTACTTATCTAAAAGTCGTAAAATAGACCAGTTACAGTAATCCTTTGAACACGGCAAAGGTATAAATAGGACAGAAGAGGAAAGACAGAGAGGCAGAGACAAGAGGTCTAAACTCTATCTCACATCGCCCTTAAGGGACTTTGTGTGTGTGACATCACTCCTTCCGAAGTAAACACACGCACACACAGTCTCCGTCGCCACGGTGTCCACTTGCCACGGCAACCGGCCTGGGTGGAGGGGGCAACCGCAAAACACACACACACACACACACACACACACACACACTGAATTACTGAATTATCGGAAATGATTGCAGATCACATAAGAGGAGACATAAGCTGATGTAGAAGTAGACACACACACACACACACACACACACACACACACACACACACACACACACACACACACACACACACACACACACACACACACACACACGTGTGACACACATCTCTCCTTGGAAAACTTGTCTTTCCGATCTTTAGCAGTGTGTAATCCTGAGGGATAAGTGCTAAGATCCCCCTTGTCTTTTTGACAGCTTCAGGGAATGTGTGTGGGTTTTTGTGTGTGTGTGTGTGTGTGTGTGTGTGTGTTCTAACCACTTCTTCTCTGTCCTTACAGCTGGCCTACTGTGTGGTGCAGTTTATGGAAAAAGATGCTACAGTGACTGAATATGTAAGACTGTGTTTCATTACATGATTGTACTTACTACAACACACTTGCTAATCGAAATTAAATTTCTGTTAACCAAGATAATTGCTGTGATATTGAACCAGGGTAACATCACTCACTATAAAGAAGTCAGATGTGGCAAGAAAGAATCGTATAGGTTTAAAGCTGCACAAATCAGTATTTTTCTGTAAACAATGACTCAAATGACCACATGTAATGTGAAAGGTGTTGCATCAAGTGACAAACCTACATAGAATTATCCCAGTCTGTAGATTTACAAAGCGTTTTAGCATCTTTCAGCATATTGTTTTGGGTTTAATGGCCTGCAACTTTATTGTTTTATAAATCTTTCAAGCAGCCGCAGGCAGCTGTTTTAGTCTAACAGTTCTGATAAGCCCACTGTACACTATCTGCCCATCACCAAACAGCAGACAGACAAATTAGCAACTAGCTGGTGAACGATGACTGCCCAGTGGCCCATTATTCTGAAACCACCATAGTTCGAAAGATGTCGTATTGGACCAAAAGCCCATAGTCTTGACGGCCCATTATCCTGAAAACAAAAGACCACTGCTCTGAAGGCCCATCGCTCCAAATAATACACACTCAGTTAGAGTTTAGTAACTGCCCGCCTTACTACTTTTCAGACTCTATTGCTCAATTTAACAGATAACATATAAATCATAATGTATGACTTTGTATGACTCCTAAAGAAAGATTTTTGGGTGATATAACTTTAACAGCTCTACTGTGAACTAAGTTAAATAAACAAAAGTGGGACCACTGGCATGGCCCCTGGTGAACATAGTGGAGCATTTAGCAGCTAAAGAGCCACATATTTCCCTCAGCAGCTGGTGGAGACCAAAACAGAGCTAATAAGAAGAGTGAATATTGGACTTAGAATATTCTCCAGACAGCCAGAAATATGACTCCTAATGAGTGTGACTCCTCTGTGTCTGCATGATAGTAAGCAAGTGTTTGCTAGCATGTATGCTGGAGTACGTAAACATTTTAAGGTGATATGTCAGTGTTGTGTTTACAGCTTGTTCTGATGCCCCCCAAGTGTAAAAAAAATCCATTATCACGGCTTTTAATGATCCCCCCCAGATTATCTAGTTATTTGAAGGTAAATAACTTGGAAAACAAAGGTCAAACAATAAACATTTTACCCAAACTGTCTGTTGTAAGCATCTCCCTGATTCAACTTTGACCTACCATACCGTATCATTTTCCTGTGCAATGAGGGGTTTACTTTAGTGTGTACAGTGTTATCATAACTGATAGAAATGATGGACAAAGCTACGGAATAAGACTCAAGTAGTAATAAATGGAGGTTACCAGTCATATAACCTTCAAACATTGCAATTATTGTTAGTCCTTGTGAGTAGTTCACCAATCTAAACTCAACTGGTCTAAGGTTGAATTAGAGCATTTGCTATAAACTACTTCTTCATTCACCAGCATCAATATAGTGAAAAACGAGCCAGAGTATGAATATGAGTTAATAGGGATGGCACATGTGGGCGGCAGACAGCTACCCTGCTGAGCTAATGGCTGCAGTGTTTATTCATATTAATGTGCTTCATAATTTCTCTGCAGATCATCAGAGGGCTGCTAAAGTACTGGCCAAAAACCTGCACCCAGAAAGAGGTGAGACAGCAGCATTTCTTGTAGGACTTGAAGTATTTCTCCAAACTTAACATATTTCAATCCACTTCTGGGAGTCGTGAGATGACTTTTCTGTATTGATTATAAAAATGTGGTTTCTGGGTGCCTGTGTATTCAGGTGATGTTCCTGGGGGAAATTGAGGAGATCCTGGATGTGATCGAGCCGTCCCAGTTCATCCGGGTCCAGGAGCCACTCTTCAAACAGATCGCAGCCTGTATCTCCAGCCCTCACTTCCAGGTAAACACCACCCCTTCCTACATTGATACCGCACTGAAATGTTCAAAAGTATTATCTAAAAGCAGCAAATATTTGAAAATAGACCCAAAATGAAACAGTTTGGGGATTAAAACGCCTGTGTCCTAATTGCCTACAGATAAAAACAATCCACTGAAGATCCGTTACTTGGATAACTTCAAACTGTGGGCACAAACATCCGTCTGATAATAAGAATCCTGTCACAACTTTGATAAATTAAAGTCAACTCTTCTGTCTGTGTGTTTGTTTTAGGTAGCGGAGCGGGCTCTTTACTTCTGGAACAACGAATACATCCTCAGTCTGATAGAGGAGAACTGTCAAGTCATCCTGCCGCTGGTATTCGCCACCCTCTACAGAGTCTCCAAGGAGCACTGGAATCAGTCAGTGGCTCACACAAGCACACCCACATTAATACAACTCATAACTCAAAGCTTTTGATACCTAGGGTCAATATGGGTGTAACCTCAAGCAGTATTATGGTTTGGATGGGGGATGAAGTGTTCAGATGCTTTTTGTTTAAGTAAAATGAATAATACTACCATGTAAAAAATACGGCATTGTAAGTAAAAGTCTTGCATTCACATTTTTACTTACATATATAAGTACTCATTATGCACAGTGCTCTGTTTCAAAGTGTTATAACATTTTAATGTGTGATTATTATTACTGCATTCACATGTAAGCAGCATTTAGATGTTGCTCAACTGGTGAATGGGGGACCTTATTTTATCTACTTGACATGCTCTTGTGCTGTTTAACCAAGAACAGTGCATCATATTGTATTAACTGAGCTATAAAATCTTTATCTACAAATTAACTTGTTACTATAGTTGTTGACTAAATGTTGTGAAGTATTGAATACATTATTTCCTTCTGAAATGTAAAAGTAACACACAATGAACATACTCATGTAAAGTGCAAGTACCTCAAAATGATACTGAATGGTCCCATATCATACTCGTTTTCAGGTTCATAATTATATTTGGGGTTTCTACTATTGAACATGTTTACATGCTTTAATGTTCAAAAAACACATTATTTTTCCTATACTGTCTGTCTGAATATACCTGTATTCACCCTCTGTCTAAAAAACTCAGTTTTAGTGCCTGTCTCTTTAAAACCCCCTCCCGAAAAAGTACAGTCTGCTCTGATTGGTCAGCGTTTCCGGGTCTTCCCGGGTCTTTCAAGGTGTGCAGCCGGGGAATGACTGTAACGACACTGTAGAAGCACCTTCTATCTATATTTGGTATAGTTGTGACATCACAACCCTACAGAAGTCCTGACGGCTCGTTTAAAAGCCCTGTCTCTGAATACGGACTGTGTGCATTTCTCTGGATTGAGCATTTTTGATATTTCCACAGTATTTATATAGCACTTTGACCGGCTTTATAATAAAAAAAAGACATGGAAATCTCACTTTTTACAACATGGGACCTTTAAGTAAATGTACTTAGTTACTCTCCACTACTGCTAATATGTAAGAATGTTACATAGCATTTAGCTTCACAGCTGATACAAACTCTAATTTCCCAACACTGACAAAAATGTACAAGCCTCCTACAGTATCATCTAACAGTGTATGCTAAAATGTTTGCATTACAGATAGTAATCTACCAGAGACACAGGCAACACATATGGTTGTCAATGGGTTAATCTCCCCAAAACACAGGCTTTTCTAACCTCTATCTCCTAACCCATAATGTTCATTATCCTCTTCCTCTGTCTCATCAGGACCATTGTGTCTCTGATCTACAACGTGCTGAAGACCTTCATGGAGATGAACAGCAAGTTGTTTGATGATCTCACTGCCTCCTACAAAGTGGAGAAACAGAAGTGAGTATGACTCACTCTCTTTGTGTGTGTGTGTGTATGTGTGTGTGTGTGTGTGTGTGTGTGTGTGTGTGTGTGTGTGCTTGTATTTGTGTCACTGGATACAACAGTGAAAACAAGAGAAAGAAAAAGAAGGCATTTGTTCCATTATCCATCACATTATATTTCACATTGTAAGTATGTATCACTTAGGTCATCTTTTCAACATGGATCACATCATGATTCCACTCGTTCATTACCCAGTTTTGAACTCAAGATAGTGGATACTATTGGGAAACAATACTTAAAGGAGTAGTTCGACATTTTGCTTTCTTTCTGAGAGTGAGATATAAATATCAATCTCGTGTGTGTGAGATAAGTACGGAGTTGGAGTCAGGTCGTGGTTAACTTTAGCATTAGGGCAGGCAGAAAGAGCTAGCCTGGCTCAGACCAAAGCTTACCAACAACTCTAAAGCTGATTTATTTACATGGTCTGTCTTGTTTGATTAAAGGTCCAGTGTGTAACGTGTTTAGTTGTTCATTATCAAAATCTGTGTTGCCCGTTCACAAGCTTGTCCTTTTTCATGAATATTTACCTCCACCATCAATTCCAAGTATTCCTTTTGGCTTGAAATTTTACATTTGCATTCGCATGAACTGGGGTAGACGCTCCATATTCATGCGCCATCTTGAAATACGTTAGCCGGTAAGGGACATACAGGACATACTGCGCCGCCTTTTGCGTTTTCGCTGTCACATGATAAACTCACAGGTGCTGCTAATGCTGCTAATGGGTATCGTAGCTTCCCGGCCCCGGCAAGTTTGAAGAAGGAAACAAGGAGGACCACACGTATTCAAAATCCAAATTTCAGGAACAGGAGTCTTCTTCTTCTTCGACCCAGAAAAAGAAAAAGGATATTGAAAAGAGCAAGAGAACGGCTTTTTGAAGCATGAAGGCTACCGTAGCTGTAATACGTACTTTGAACTGCGTGGTGCGAGAGAGTTGATTGCGATACATGATCTCAACGCTAGATGGGAGAAATCCCTCCACATTGGACCTTTATGATGTGCAGGTACCATTAGCGTCCTCGTAAAACTGCTCTTATAGTTTCTTTTTGCCTGTTAAATGACGTCAAGAAAGAAATCAGCTGTTTCTAAGACTAACCCATCAATTGCTAAACCTGATTTAATAAATGTTTTCAAGGTTGCATCTCTTGTCTTCATTAAATGCCATAGGATGTCATTCAGCCAAGGTAAAGTCTGTTTTCTATTGTGCTTCTGGGGAATAACTTTATCATTTAGATATGCCTAATTCAATTAATTTAGACCTGCTTAAAGGTCCCATAAGGTCATCAATTGCTCATAAATTAAACCATAAATTGGATTAATCCCTTATTTTATTCTCAAATAACTAATAACATTCTAAAGTCTTTCTTAGCAAAATACAGTATGAAATGTATATATTAGTGCTGTCAATTAAACGCGTTATTAATGGCGTTAATGCAAACCCATTTTAACAGCGTACATTTTTTTATGGTGAGATTAATGTTATTTTTGGTCTAGTAAACTTTGTAGTTTTTCACATGCTGTTGCAACAACTAGTAACGTTAGAAAAACATTAATGCAATTAATCGCGATTAAATATTTTAATCGTTTGACAGCACTAGTATATATCTCAATTATATTTCTGTACTGGGCCTTTGACAACTTTCTTGCAATTAATGTGAGATTATAATCTGACATGCCAACCATAACCCTTGTTGCACATTTTTTAAATAATTTGTGCCAACTGAAACCTATTTGTGGCGTCTTTTCATTTTTGTGTTTTTTGTCTAACTAATTAAGATTTAAATTGTCTATTAAGAGCACTTCATTAACATCACACAACAACCGATAAATGATTCAAGAACACATGACTGCAGTTTGCAGTTGGTGGTCTACACAGTTACTGTACTATAAAGGATATTTCAGGAGAAAGTGTGATGGTATATCCAACACACTCCAACATATCTCCAGGGATTTTAGTTTGTTTACACTGAATGCCTTCCTGTTAACAATTGCTCAAGTTGTCTTTGAGACAATCCTCCTTATATTTAAGTATTCACCAAAGATCCCCTTAGGATTTTTACTCTCAGGTAACAGAGTACTTTGGCATGTCTGAAACATTTCAGTTCATTTCTTGTTTCATTTCTCTCCATCCCTCTTCATCCCTCTCTTTTTTCTTTTTCCCTTCAACCCGCCTCTCCAGGGAAATGAAGCGAGAGAGGGAGCGTGCAGATCTCTGGCGAGGCCTGGAGGAGCACCAGGACCGCCGGATGCAGATGCTCACCGAGGCCGCCAGGAACCAGCGCAACCTCCAGGAGCGAGGCGAGAGAGGGGACCCACCGACCCCTTCTTCCCCGCAGACGGCTCACTCTGACCAGTCCGAGCCCAAGATCAGCGGGGCCTCTTCTTCCTCCTCTGGGGCCGGGGAGAGCGCCACCTAGGTGCTGCTCCACAGAGATTGGATAGCACGGAGGTTAGGGGACAGGGAAAAGACATGAGGTTGATGGTGAAAGTGTTGGGAGAGAAAAGGTACGAAATCCACTGTTCTTTTTATCTTGTATCATCGAGGGCGTGGCTTTTTTGTGAAAAAGCGCACAAACTCAGTGATCCGAGGTAAAGACTGCACCTTTTTTTTCTGACAGACTTGTGTGAAACTGGTTCACTTTTTGCTGTACACACATTATGTTGCAGATCAGAAGATGAATATTGTCCAAAAGTCCAGACTGTCATTTTAATTAGTGGCTGGTTTATCAAACTGCAGGTCAGTATCCAAAACTGGTAGCTGGCCTGCTTCAAATCAGCCTTTAAATAAGAGATGAAAATTCTCTTTTGGTGCAACACTAACCAAGTTTAACATGTGTCTAACTTGCCTTGACATTTAACCAACCGAGTCAGAGTCTGTACTGTGGCGTCGTATTTATCTTTTGGTCAGAGATGCTTATTTCATGCGTGGATAGCACAATACATTAATAAACAAAAGAAGCAATTTCACACAAATGTCCCAAAACCATTGCCACACAAGCCCTCACGCGTGTGCACACGCGCACACACACACACACACACACACACACACACACACACACACACACACACACACACACACACACACACACACACACACACACACACACACACACAGATGCAGGTACATATTTACTGTAAATATAAGAAGACAGAGCTACAGAGAGTATGTGTATCCAGGTCAAACAAATCTCACATACCAACACTTGATTGATGCACCAAAATATTTCATACACACTCAACATACGTACAGACTCACACACACATACACAGACACACACACAGATGGTTCTGGCGCTAACTCCTCTCTCATTCTGTCGGGTTCCACCAAAGGAGGGGCCTAAAGTCCCTCAACATTAAATAACCACTGATGAAGATGATGATAATGATATAAAGTACAATACTGTTCCTTCTTCTTACTTGTTACTCTACTACTACTACTACTCTACTCTACTCTAAGTACTACTGATGATGATGATGATGATGATGATAATGTTTTTATATATATACATATGTCTCTGGATATTTCTGTAGTGTATTATTGGAGAAACACTAGTGTAGCAGATACCATAAAGGGGAAGGCCGGCTCCAATTCTGAATTCACATCACATGTTAACTGTATGAGGCCATAATGTGAGTGCTGAAATTCAGCGGGATTCCCCTTTTAACAGACCTTAAAGAGGGGAGGAAAGAACTGGATTGGCAGTGGCTGTTTTTCTTTTATTTTGAAATTTTGGATGTTTGTGGTGCGGTGGGTGTAATTTAAAGGGGTATTTCATAAAAAAAAAACAAATCCCAAAACATTCCATCTTTAAAGATTATGTTTTTTTGGTGTGTGTTTAAAGATGCCCTGTGGAGCTTTCTTGCAAACAAAGTTATGTTTACATTCAGTGGTACTCACCAAAACACATTGTGTGTATACTTCAGGCTTGACGAATGCGTCAAATGCATTTCTTTCCTCATAAAACATTTGTTAAGCCAATTTATTTATATTTTAACTTGTGCATTGTTTACATCCATGTTTACTTGCTAGCAATCTTCTTCTTCCCTGCATTTGTTGGCATATTGCGAAGTTTATTTGCACATTACCGCCACCAACTGTCGATCAACGGAATAGCATGCTACCGGCAGCATGGGCGCTTCTCCCGTGTGCCCGTGTGCATACATGTGAAACCTCGTGCGCAATACAAACATAACGTGGACCCACTCAGAAACTCCACAGGGTACATTTCATTTTGATGATGTGGCACACGTTGTTGATTTTCTGGTTAAAAGTTCTACAAATTCACTCATTTGCCAAGGTTACATTTGACAAAGCTGAAGTTTAGAACCCCCAATTCCTAACCAAAAATGTATCCAAGCAGACTAGTAAACCCCACCCAACACAAAGGTTACTCGAAGACAAATAAAGCGCACCACATGTGTTTCAGACCAAAAGAACAGCACAGTGATCCAGTTGGATTTCTGAACCCGGAGCATCTGTTCCTTAAGGCTCAGCAGATTTGACGCTGCTAGATGGCGACCATGACGATGATAATTGTTTTCCCGGTATGAACTAAGGAAAATCTGTTTATTCTTGTCTGATCATTATGCTAGAGAATGATGGGATGAAGAGAAGAGGGTAAAAAAAAAAAAAACAGAAAAAAAAATATTTTAGCAATATTTTCATTCTTTCAGGATAATCTGTGTTTTTAGGGGGTTAAACAGGAAGTGAGTGTCACACTCAAATGTTTACCCCCCCCCCACTCTTGTTTTTACTCCTGTTGCGTCCTTGATATTCACTTTGTCTTAAAGGTACTTTCTGTGTAAATTAATTTGATGGAAAATGATTTTGCTTTGTAATTATGTTTTTTTCTTCTTTGGTTTTTGTATAATCTTGTTCATTTTGTGGAAAACTGATACTGATGCTATTTATTTTCTATTTGATCAGGAAAATGTAACCTTATTTGAAGATGATGGTCAGGTTGTGTGTGTGTCTGTGTGTGTGAGTGATTGTGTGTGTGTGTGTGTGTGAGTGATTGTGTGTGTGTGTGTGTGTGTGTGTGTGTGCGTGTGTGTGCACGTGCATGCGTGCGTGCATGCTCACGCGTTGGTGTGTATCCTGTGATGGAATCAGTGAGCAGGAGATGTGCGTAGAGAGAGTGATAGAAAATGAGAGAAATGTGTCTCTCTTTGTTTCTTTTTCTCTCTCTCTCCTTCTCTCCTTCCTGAGGGGCAGGGTTTGAATCCGAATGTATCGTATTAATGTCATTTCAAGTTTATTTTTTTATTGAGCTGTTATTGACTGATTTAGCATTTTAAGCAGAGCCATAATGAATCTGCACCTGGACCAATTTTCTAGGTTTTTCTGAATGCTTTTAAGTTTGAGTTTGATTGCCTTGCTCTGATGCTATTTAGGCTGCAGTCACACCTAATCTGCCACTGCTTCTTTCTACAAAAGAGCTTGCAGCTTTGCATTTAATTCCATTTGCAGATGTTGCATCCAACATCCAGGTTATAACCTCCAACACGTTTGTCACTCAAACCAAATTTGTCCAAGAAAGTTCATTGTTGAGCATGGAAACAGTAGTTTGACATCAAATGACAACTGAGAAAACTCCATCTGCTGATGGGATGAAGACTGTGAGATACAATTGAAAGCTCCAGAAAAAGCTAAAAATTGGAACCTGAGTCAGCATTATCACACATGCTAGTGGTTCCCAACCTTTTGGCTTGTGACCCCCAACAAGCAAAACCCCTTGGCCTTCGTGTGGACATGAGTTGCGAGCAGTTTAACCAAAGAGTGTTTTAAAAAACAATAAGTGTTCGTTCTAATTGGGTGCTCAACTTCAAGATACAAATCAGTAAAAATACAAAACAGCAAAAAATGTGAGAAAAAATAAAATACTTTTTGTGTAAATAAATTTCTTTTCCCTGTCCTTTTAATTAACTGATTCATATTCTGATTCATCTCAGGACCCCTTACGGGACCCCAACCCCCAACTTGGCCTGGGAACCATTGACATTGACAGCCTCTCTTCTCTTAAGTACCACAATGCTGTATAGTTTTTTCCTTTCAGGCAGAATTTTCTGCACAATACTGGAGCATAAAGCGCACAAACTTGATGGGCCGTGCTCCGTAGCAGCCACAGAAAAAGCACTGATGGATTAGCTGTAATAGCAGCCTCATGCCAGTAAACGCCTCAAAACCTGCACCTGCAAACCCCACCGGGATGGCACTCTGGGCAGACAAAAAAAAAAATCCTCCCATTTGTTTGGATTTCAAACATTGTTTTGATTCAGGCAAAAAAAACACAACTGAAAAGAGACTAAATTTGAGCTTGCTCGTAACACTCAGCTTACTTTATGATATTTGTTTTGGCTAGCTTAATTAACAGACCCTCCTGATTGTTATTGTCAATCGGTCAGCTGACTCGATGAAAACGGAACCCCAGCTCCCACTGTTCTAGAATTCTCTCTTATATTTGATCCATAGTAATATTTTCTCTTTCTAGAACTGCTCCAGAACAGGAAGCGAGAGAAGAGAGAGTGTTCGTAGAGAGATTGGGCATCGCCTCGCAGACAGCCATTAAACGCTGGTTTCATTCACTGTCACATTTAAATCCATGGGATGGTGTGAACGGATTGGATGAAAGCAGCCAGTAAAGATTAAAAAAAAAAGAGGAGGAGAAAGACAGAGGAAAGAAAAGACGTAGAGTTAGACATGATAGAATGGCAATAAGTCAGAGAAACAGTAACAGAATGAGAATATATAATGTTACCGAAACCTACAACTGCATTACGTAGCAATTTCACTGAATTTCTAGATTTGCACTGTCTGCCCATGGTCTGTGTTTGTTGTGTTGAAGAAAAACCTTAGAGAAGATGATTAAGATGATGCAGAAGAAGAAGATGTATATTTTGGGGTCCAACACAGCGGTGTGTGTGGGGGGGGGGTTGAATGTAGAGAGGCTTACTACTGTACGTAACATTACAGGGGGGTGTAGAATGGAGAAAAAAAACGATGTGCATAAAAATGAAACTTCACTTTGAGAAAACACTCTGGGAGTCTGTGCTGGTTTTTTTGTGTCACATCTTTTGTCTCTTCAGTAATATTAATTCCACTTCCTTTTATTGATACTTTGATCAACAGGCACAGTGTGCGTTACTTAAAGCTGCACCAATTTATATTCCTGTATAGACAGTAATGTGACCAGTCGGTTGTGTAGTTACGAACTTACTTGGCATTGTCTACGCGTTTAGCTTATTGTGTTTGTTTTGGCCCACATCTGCATTTCCTGTCTCAGGCAGGCAGGTTTTTTGTTAGCGTAAAAGCTCTCAGAAATCCACAGTACACTACCTGCCTACATGTAGCATTAAACAGCATGTAAAGTTAGCACCTGGCTAGTGGAACAGTTAAATAGCCAGATATTTCCCTCAGGAGTTGGTGGAGACCAAAGCAGAGCTAAAGACGAGTAAGTATTGCATTTATAATGGTTACATTCATCTGGCAACAAAACACAACTTCAGTTGAATGCTAATGTTTCTTTGTGTCTGCTAAATGTGTAAATTAATCAACTGTTAACTAATTCATAGCCATACCAACTTTGTAAGGTGATATGTCAATGTTTTTGTTTTGTTTTTTTTACATTTTTGCTGACCATTTTCAAGTGCAGGCTGCACAGTTTGGATGTACCAGAGTCAACCATTGATTTCTATCCATTTCCATATGGTGTCAGAATCAATTAGACACTTGAAACTTGCTTGAGTTTCTTAGTCCATTGCAAATCAAATCAAAGAAATCTGCAAAAAGAAAATGCATCAGAGTTACCTAATATTCCATTGCATTAGGATGGAACAATGAATGGAAACCAATGGCTGCCCGGAACAGTAGCAAAAATACAGCCACAAATCTAAAGCAGCATGGTTTGCAAAATGGTTAGCTGTGATGTAAGGTGTAGGTACGTTTAGTAAATGGGCTAACACATGCAAAACACTGGTATGGTGTGGATCTAACAAAAATGTCCAATCCCTTAACTTTGAAATTACTCAGATTTTAAAACGTTCAGTCCTTTGTATTCATGTTACCAATCCTTTGTCGCAGTAAGTGTGGAGTTGAGTACTGCCAATCCTCCTATCACTGAGAGTAGACCAAAGTTGGATAAACGAGTGCACACACACTCACACAGAGAGATACAGGCTGAGGTTAAGAAAACATGGGCAAGCATCAGTATTTTCCAGGGAGTCTCCATTATTTCTGGCTTGGGGTCTCTAATGGTATTTCATTGTAATTGCTATGATGTCAGAGTGTCCGTCCGCCCTAATGGCCTTCTAAAAACAACAAGGACAGATTGGTTCCATTCACTGGTTGTTGTCTGGGCAGAGAGACACCGGAGTCCAGAAGCTCAAATCTCTGCTGGATCTTCAGCTGAAAAGGTGAGAAGTGTTTTTTTTTTTCTTCTATTTTCTACATCCAGTAAGTATTGAAGGGCAGGTATTGAGCATTTATTTGACTAATTATTCATTTTTAAGATACTTTGAACTGCTTTACGGACAAAAAGTGTACATGTTATGTTAGCAGGCTTTTACACCACAGTTAGTGAAGTTTCATAGCCTATGTGGAGTTATTGTACTCACAGCGAAGACAGTGTGGTGTTAGTGGTTTTATTGCCTGTAAAAGTATTCACATCATTCTGTTCATGCAGAAAGTATTTTTATTTCAGTATTATATTTCTTAATACAAGTGAAGCATTCTGCAGTCTGGCTGAGTTGAGGTGATTCCAGTTGTTTTAGTACGGTTTAAGTGCTTTGCTTGAAGAGTAATTAAGCAGATGTCTCCAGTAGCATCAAAGAAATGACTATTGATTCTGATTAAAACAAGAAAAACTGCTTTTTATGCATGAAAGTGAAATTAAGTAACTTTACTTCAGATTTATCGCTTAAAATGGAATTAAAATGTTTAGTTTGAAAGTTTAGTTTATGTAATTAATGACCTTTGAGATATATATATATATATATATATATATATATAAAGGTCATTATTTATTTTTTTACAGTGTCTAGGTCACTCGTAGTCTACTATTGGCTGCAGTAGCCATAAATAACACTAGAGGGAGTTGTGAGTCATGCTGAATGACTCACAACTCTCTTTAAAGTACTGCTCTTAAAGTCAGTCTTCTGTCAGCCTTTGAGGATCATCTTCCCCTATAGATTTAAATGACTGGCAATATGACCTTCAGCAATTCATTATCCATTTTACATTAAAAAAACACAAAAGAACTGCTTCTTTTATTTTTTGGCAAACTGTCTCCAACCCAGGTACAGAAGGTCACGTGTAGCTGTGGAATAATGAATATAAACCCTTGAATAATAGTATTCCCTCCATTAAAGTTACTTTTAAATTTTTTTCTTTCTCTATTCACCATTCCCAGCATGCATCTTCATCCCCTGTCCTTCGTTTTCCTCCTCCTCCTGGTTGCCGGGGCAGCCAAGGTGTGCGTTGCCGTGACAACCGCACTGCATGGTTTCCGAGGCTGCGCGGTGCGAGAATTCTCTTTTGTGGCCCAGAAGCCTGGCTGCAAGGGACTGCACATCACCACAGAGGCCTGCTGGGGGCGTTGTCAAACCTGGGAGGTAACGTACACACACACACACACACACACACACACACACACACACACACACACACACACACACTTTTGTGAATTGTGAGACATCAAATAAATGATTAATGATCCAGGACTTATCCCAAACCATAAGAAGGCCGATGACCGAATTCAAATTTCACCTCTGAGTTAATTGAAAAACCAAGTTTAGAGGAACTCAGTCAGATTCAAAGCCTTAAGAAGAGAAAGCTCTGAATCAGCAACAGTAGCTCTGGCTCAGACACATGGCAGAAGGTTAATATTAGAGTTTGATTAAAAAAAGAAAAAAAAGAAAGTCTATTTACCAGCTTTTTCCAGGACTTTCAACAGCATCTGGTAGTCCTGCTCAGCAGATGGCCCTTGCTCATTCAACGACACAAACCAAGGTCTGCTTTTACTAATAAATTGAGTTTTCATTTGCATCTACATTCTTCCTTCAACAGAAGACAGTGAGATGCAGTTGAAAGCTCAGCTTCAGCAAGTGAATCTTGAGGGTTTTTTTTGGTCAAACTACAAATTCCAAGGTCAAAAATGTACAAATATAGGTCTTCAACACATTCTTACAAAGTGTGGACCGGACAGATACTAGATGTAGAGATTTCATTCACTGCCATTATTGTTTGTTGGTATACAGAAAATCAATGTCTAGTCAAAGAGCATACCTATTGATGGAAAGCAAAAGATAACTGTTTTGTTTTGTTTCACCTGTGTGTGTGAATACTGCAGAAACCTGTGCCAGATCCCCCCTACATCCAGCGACACCACCGCGTGTGTACGTACAGTCGTACCCGCCACATGACCGCCCGCCTGCCGGGCTGCCAGCCCAACGTCTCCCCTCTCTACCACTACCCCATGGCTCTGCAATGCCACTGTGCTGTCTGCTCCACACAGGACACAGAGTGTGAGACCTTCTAATGGGCAGGACACGCTTTCAGCAAACAATGTTACTAACAGTATTATTGATATGAATGACTCTGAATAAAATGATGAAATTAAGACATTTGAGTAAGTGTGATACTTGACATCTAGTGACCTAAAAATTAGTCTCTCTGTAGATTGAAGATGTGTGTGTATACTTATATGAGTCTGTATGTAAAAAAGGAAAAATAACAGAGCAAGCATTACATTTCATAGTAAAAGCTCTGTGATTCTTTGCCATGATGTTAGCAATACTGAATTTAAGAACATACAAAGGCTCTTGTTAAATACGTATTTAAAAATAAAAACATAGAAGTTAGCTTTGCATATATTCTGTTTTCCAACTGCTGTACTTTATTTGTGTATACCACGGCTGAATTACCAACCGAGCAAAGCAGGCAACAGCCCTGGGGCCCTAGACCGTCAGGGGTCCAAAGGCCCCAGATTAATTGTTTGTATGGGGATATTTCCCAATAAATTATCATTTCAACTGAAATTAACATGACAAAACCCTTTAACCGGTCCACTATTAATCCAAGAGGCTCTTATTTTTTTATTTTTTTTTTACAATAATACCTGATGTGTTTACTTGAAGGTGACGTGATACATACACACTGTACAGAGAGACAGTGGTGGTGAGGTCAATAGGGGCTCAGCTCCCCACGGGGACAAAATGCAAGTCCCCACAAAGTATATCATTAAATTTAAGGCTTAAGACTTGATTTAAGGTTAAAGTGATTGTTCGGAGTAATATCACCCTAGGCTGTTTTGCACCTTGACCTCGAGCCAAACAACCCCCCATAAGCTTTTTTTCCCCTTGTAATAACGTTGGTCGAGTTAGCATTATCAGCTGGTTAGCTTAGTGCAGGCGCTAATGGATCCACGTTTGTATCTCGTAAGGTACCCTGCTAATAATGCCCGGAATGGTACCAAACGTCTACAGTAAAAATAGTTTCTGTACTTATAAAACGAGGCATTAGAAAGTTTGTAACTACACCAGAAGTATATTTAAATAACACTTGCCTGATGGATACTCCTCTTGGCTGCTACTGCGCGAGATCACGCACAGAGCACAACATCTATTGGTTTTAAACCGCAGCTGGGATATATCCAACTGTGTGGCATCTTGTCCTGTCGCCTCACGCTGCAGTAGCTGCTTCTGCTGTTCACTCGCTTCTTGGACCTTCTTCTCCAGTAGTCTTTTCCGGCAATAGATGTTGTGCTCTGTGCGTGATCTTGCGCGATAGCGCGGTAGCAGCCAAGATGAGTATCCATCATGCAAGTGTTATTTAAATATACTTCTGGTGTAGTTACAAACTTTCTAATGCCTCGTTTTATAAGTACAGAAACTATTTGTACTACTGTAGACGTTTGGTACCATTCCGGGCATTATTAGTGGGGTACTTTACAAGATAAAAACGTAGATCCATTAGCGCCTGCACTAAGCTAACCAGCTGATAACGCTAACTCGACTAACGTTATAACAAGGGAAAAAAGCTTATGGGGGGTTGTTTGGCTCGAGGTCAAGATACAAAGCAGCCTAGGGTGAAATTACTCTGAATCATCACTTTAAGGTTAGGGTAAGGTTTGGAGTTAGGCATGTACAGTAGCTGTCATGGTTATTGGGTTAGACAAGGTCACCGAGGAATGAATGTAAGTAAATGCAATGTCCCCTTAAGTAATGAAAACAAGATTGTGCGTGTGTAATGAGAAGAAAGATCCACATAAATTACTTAACGTTGCAGAACAGAATAGAAATTTATTGGAATACAATTTCATCACAAACTATACAGTGCATTTCTCTTACTTTCTCATTTTATTTCATTGACATTTCCAACACTCTTTGGTTTCATCAATAGATATTATTTACAAAATGTCCTTTAATTCAAATTCATAAATATAAATAGATTTGTACATTCTTTGGTCTCTTGTCTGTGTTTAGTGGTTATTGCAAAGAATGAAACTACGTGTATGTATGGCCTTTATGTTGATTCCAAAGGTTGACAGTATATTTACAAGTCAGTGAGATGACTTGACTGTCTCTGTGTACTTACACTTGCTACTGAGTCACTAAGTATGAATGGTGGGTTGATTCTTTTTTTATTTCAGTTGCTTCCAAAGTGAAGTGTCTGCCAAGCCTCAAAGCTATTTGAAAAAAAAGGTTTGTTTGAAATGTGAGTGACAGAATGGTTCATATAGCCTTTAAACACAAATGTGCATCAGTCAAGTTTTCAAGAAAAACCTCCCTTACATCCCACATCCCACATCCCACATCCCGCATTACACAAGCACACACAAAAAACACGCAGATACACTCACACAAATCTTTAAAGACATTAAAAAGTGTGAATTTCCCATTTTAATCTTGGCAGGAACTTGGTTGATTTTTTTTTCAGCTAAGTAAGTTAAAGTGGATTTTCTTCAACATTCAAAACAAGTGGCCATAGATAGAAAAAGGATAGTTACTGTTGCATTACTGAAACGCTTGTATTTCAATCATTTACCAGAGTTTGCACTGCTTAACTGACTAACGGGTATTTATCCTGGTGTACAGTTGGTAGGCTATGCAGCATACTGTCCTGGTGTGTCAGTAGCGGGACTTGCGGCACATGTCGCAGCGGCACGCCTTCGCCGTCAGGATCTCTATTTCGTCATGGTGACGACCTCGAGGGCAGTCCAGGCGAACTTTGACCTGAGGTAGGAAAAGCCAGAGGACGTGAACAACTGGCAAACATGATCAAAACTAGAGGCTGTAAGGTGACCCACCCCACCCCCCCGTCTTTTCATTTCCCCTCACCTTAGCGTCCTTGCTGATGGTGCAGCATCGTGAAGCGGAGGTGATGTTGTGGGTGAAGTTGGAGGCCACCAACACAGAGTATCTGGATGGGAAGGCGCTGGACTCGCAGTAGCCCACGCAGGCGTAGACCAGGTGGGTGCCTTTACATGTGCCGCGACGGTCACTGCGGATGGTAACATTGAAGGCTGGAGAGGAGAGGAGAGAAAAGATGGAGCGATGAGCGAGGGCGAAGGCAATCAGGTGCTGAATGTGTGTGAGTATTTGGGATGCAACATTGTTAAATCCATTATGATACATTGAGATAAACTGCAGAAACTTGGCACTGATAATCATGGTTATTTCTCAACTAGAAGGACTTTTGATGCTGCTGTTCTCTAGACCACATTTCCCATAAGCCCTGTAACTTCCTGAAAATATGCACATGTATGGATGCTGTTTTGTGTGTTACTTACGGTGTAGGTGACACCCTGGGGTGAGGCCATCGTAGCTCCATCCAATAGGAGAGAAGAGCAGCAGCAGTGACATCACTGGTAGGACCAGCAGGCAGAAATGTGAGGTCATGCACAGCGACATCTGGATGGCAGCCTGGAGGATCTAAACAGAACAGCATCGTCGGTAAGAACTTCTTTTTGGTCTGGGGAATATTATAAAGTGTCACAAGTCAAAAGTGATCTAGTCAGTTTTCTGAGCTGAGGAAACTGAAGAAGGCTTCTCAAAACACTGAGTTTTCACTCAACCTGAGGTGATCCCGTCCTGCCGAACTTTCCCCTAAAATCAAAGCCCAGAGCCCCCTCCTTTATCTATCCAGGTGCTTTCCCATCCTGCAAGTCTGCCTGTGTGTCACTCAGCTGAGCAACAGCTAATGTGAATAAAAACAATACCGACTTTATCCTTTCAATCTGCCTCGTTTAACAGCTACCTGCTGACACACGTACGCACACTGTTCACACCGACTCGTACACGTACTGCAGAAGCAGCAGCACACATGACAGCGATAACATAATCAGAAACTCTAAATGAATACAAGGCTCTTTTTTTTAAATAGAGAAAAGGGGAAGGATCCTGTGTGCATCTGGGTTTTCCATGTTAACCATGTATTGTATGTGCAAACATGCATGCATGATCTTGAGCAAGTGTCCATGCATGCACATGCTCACTCCCCTCCCCCACAACCACACACACACACACACACACACACACACACACACACACACACACACACACACACCGTAACACGTGTATAAACAATAAAGTCATGTTTTCCTGGGAATTTGGTGATGCTGACCCTTGCCCTGTAAAATGGCAGCTCTTTCCAACTCCGCTTCCCCCTGACTGAAGCGTTGGGAATTGCCTCTATGGTGATGGTGGAATGGCCTTGGGGACGCCATTAACGTTGCTGGTACCGACAAATTAACGGGTCAGGACTGAGTGTGTGAGGCCATTAACCCCGTGTCAACTGGCGGGGCAGGGGAAATGCCCAGCTTTTTCCTCTTATGTGGGGTTTCCACGCCTGAAGGTTTGTCTTTAAGGAAAGTGGGTTGTAATACGCTACACCCCGCTGTGGGCTGGTGTTCAAGACCACCAATACAGCCTAAAGAATATATACCCTAGAAAAGATCTCGTAAAAATATCCCGTACAAACTAAAACCTCGTCAAAACCACGTTATAAGTGCTGCCTTTAAGGATCATTTAAAATGTGTGCGTGGAAGGAATTGATGACACAAAGTGGACAGACTGCCCATCCTCAAATCTACTCACAATAATAATAAAAAAAACTACCTTCAGAACTGAAAAGACTGCAAACTGAATACTGCTAAAAGGAAGGAAGGTTGAACATGATATACAGACATTTGCAAAGTGGGAGGTGGAAATATTTCACCTAAAGTATCTTTGATTCTGTTAAATTTAACTGAACTTGTTTGAACAATTCAGTTCAGACCAGGTGCTGACCTAAAAGTTTCAGTAGACAATTTTATTTAACGCTATATACCAATAAAAATACTATATAACTATAAAAACTGGACCATCTGCATCATTACACACAAGTGCAATCAATTGCTTTGCAATCTGAAACCACTACTAATTCTACTCAATACTGAACAATGCCAATAGGGTTTCATTTAATAGTTGTTTTTTTTTAAAGTAGCATCACAACTCATTGTGCATTATCTGTGCTAGGGTAAAATGGTGACAGCCTTAACGACAGGAAAACATACATTCTAAAAATACCACGGACTCAAAGCATGTAATGTTCCAGCATATTCCATGAAGAATGGTCTATTGAGTCTATTAGCTAAATAATAATGCTGGGTTTTGCAAAAATGCTTGTTGTCATGAAAATAAAAGCCACCTGAGTAGTGATGAGTTTCAAAACAAAACCCGCCTTTTACAGAAAAACCTTCGCATCTTTCAAGAACAAGCAGGCTAAATGTTCCTAATATGAGCACTTGTGTGTGTGGTTGCATGTGGCAATATTTATATTACCATGAACATACAAGTAAAATGTCTGCAGAATAAAAATGTAAATACATAGTATATGGAAGGGTTATGGTGTTATTTCCCCCATATTTACAACTTAATCTGATTTGTAGCATAGAATTCTCTTCATTTAAAAAAAATAAATAAATCAAATCTATAAGAAAGAAACAATCTCAGGACCACAGCCTACATGTCACAGAACAAGCACAGGATTTAAAGGTCTATTCCACCAACATGATGCACTAAATTTCCTTCCAGGTGTAAAAAGGAGCTCAGTCTTACCTGAGGACGCAGGGCAGAGAGTGCAGCTTCTGGAGTGCAGAGCAGGTGTGTCCACTGACAGGTGTGTGTGAGTGTGTGTGTCTGTTCTGAGCCTCATGCAGGGATATATAAGTAAGACAGGTAAGAGCGAAGGCACGTATAGCTCTGGACACACCCACAATTAGACAGCTGAGTGTGTGTGAATCTTTTCTTTTTTTTTTTCCTTGTCCACAGGTCCCTCTTTCTTCTCCACTCCTTCTACCTGCACACAAAGAGTGAAATGATCTAAAAGAAATATAAAAATTGCGTCTTTCTTTAACGTCTTCTCTCCTGGAGTGTGTTAGTGTCTCTCTGTCCCTCCACCCTCCCCCCTGTCTGTTCTCAACCTTTAGGGGGACCGCTGCTGTGACACAGAGGAAAACTAGATAGGTTTTCCATCAACGCACCACCACAATAGTAAGAACACACACAGCTTTACCACACACGCATGCATAGAGATGCACACACAGGCTACACACAAGAAAAGCGCACTTATATGCACGCACGCAGAATCACACAAAAAAATAATATTCTAGGCCTCAGCTGCCAGTTGATACAGTGAACTAATAAATAAACTGAATGGGAGACCTCACACACACGCACAAAGTCTGTCTGGGTTTTCCATTTGTGGCTGCAGGAGGAAGGGCAGGGTCGGGTCAGAAGATATTGTGGCTTTGGGTCCACTGTGTGTGTGTGTGTGTGTGCGTGTGTGCGTGTGTGTGTGTGTGTGTGTGTGTGTGTGTGTGTGTGTGTGTGTGTGTGTGTGTGGCACATGCTGGGTATATTGTGGGGAACGCCTGGCTCTGCTTCTCGTCTTGAACAGAGGAAACCATCTTAGCAACAGCCCGATCCAAACTACAGCGGGTAAAGACATTCTTTTAATAGACTCTTAGATTATTTGTTGGACATTTGCAGCAGTTTCTGGACACTTGGGTGACATGTCACAAAGGTCACCAACTGCCAGATCAGACCACAGATGACTTTAAAGGTTTTGCCAAAGACCCAAAATGGATGTCCTTTTTTCTCTTGTGGTGGGTGTCCACAAGAAACTGGGTTTCAGGGTGAAGGAACAAATGTATTACTTACTGGAAGAGCAAGAATATGCATCTCCTGAGGTTACTTCAGTGTTTTTGGTTTTTCAATGAGTTTTTTTTTCCATGTCTCCCTAGAGAATTTGGGCTGGGTTGGGAATCATTGCCGTTGTGCATCTATAAAGCCCACTGAGACGCTATAGCCCACTGATATAAGGCCATAAAAATAAACGACCTGACTTTAAAAAGCCATCTTTGTCTTTGACGGAGCTTGATAAACTGCCCAGGAGAATTTATTCAAGAAGTCAAGGACCTCACAATATGATAAAATCACGGTCACAAAACAGTAGCAGGAGGTGAACCGGGGCGTCACATTTTCTTTTAAGTTAATATATACTTTGTTTGGATCCCAGATGCAAAAATCATCGTTTCATTGTATGTTTTCAGCTACAGCATGCAGCTTTACAACAGCAGTTCAGCCGGAGGCTATTCCTTCAGAAATACAAACTGCAGATGCTCGTTATGACCTTTGATCAACTGAAAATGACAAAAGCTGAACCCTCCGAACAATTCCCGGACTGTAATAAGTACTTCATTCAGGAAACAATAGGACCTGATTGATGCCTTTAAGTTCATTTCTCCACTGCAAAAAAAAGTCCTAAAAACTCAGTTTCTTAGGGGGAAAACATCTGTAAGTGCAATAAGAATATTTCTGTTTCCAAAAGATATAAACTTGTTGTAGATGATTTTCTAGAAATTAGCAGGAATAAGGTACGTCCCGCATTAGCATCAAGGAAAAATCAACTTGATTTGCTCTGGGAAAAGGATGGATTTATGTAACTGTGTTGGCAGAATTTGTTCACTTTTTTTTTTTATTAAGAAAACCAAACCAAAGAGAATTACAGACAAAGACTTATTGTCAACAAATCCCATAAAAATGACAAAACATACAATTAATTTCTTTCACTTAATAAGATTGCCTTTGCAGCCAAAGGTTGATATATATTTTATTCCTCTGTGCCACAGAGCTCTATTGTTGTCCAACATATCAATAAACACAAACTGTTGTGTGAGTCAATTCCACATATTGCTGCTGTAAAAACTCACGAGAGCCTAATGTGTATTAATCCACTGCTGAAAATAGTTCCCAACAAATCCACTTTTCACTGGTGTTTGAGTAACATTTGGAAAAAAAAACTAATGTTTCAGGAAATTCGCCTTTTTTGAAAAATAAATAAGTAAAAACATATATTTGGGATCTGTATCTAGAGATGTGCCACTGACAGTTTTGAGAAAGTTTTGAGAAAGTATGTATAGTACTAATGAATTTTTGGTTTTGAACTTTTAATAAGATTTGTTGACACTAAGAAAATATAGAACGCCAACCTTATGCTTTACACATTCTTTCTGCACCACAATGAAAACCATAGATGGAGAGAAAATTATATTTTTTTGACCTCTCAGACGTTATAGCAGAACTATTCTACGTCAAAACAGGTTGTAATGCAATTGTGTAATTACTGATTCAGGATAGATGCTATGGCTCCCAGTGCTGCACACTCACTCCCATTCTCACACTCACACACCTTCTAAGGAAAACACAATTACCATCTTATGGCCCCTCTACCCCAAACATTCCCAATCTAGTTATGTCAATGGAAAACGGAATGTGTGACATCATCATCTAAACCCCCCACCTACACACACACAAACACACAAAACTATTAGTGTGTTGACTGTAAGTTGCAGTGTGTTTCTTCTGATTCCATGCCAACCAGACAGAGAGAGAGAGAGAGAGAGAGAGACACACACACACACACACACACACACACACACACACACACACACACACACACACACACACACACACACTATAAATCGAAGCGGCCTACAGCACCTCATCAGGAGAGAGAATTAGATGTAAATGAACTTTGTTAAACTGGAGACTCTTGTAGTTAAAGTAAAAAAAACAAAACACACACACACACACACACACACACACACACACACACACACACACACACACACACACACACACACACACACATTTCTCCAGTGTGACTCAGCGGGGTGACTGATGTTTGTATCGCTCAGTGGCCCCGTCGCTCTCGGCTGCCGTGGAAACTGTGGCGTCTTGAATAACTATAATATCATTAATGTGTCCGCTTCCACTTCTGCCCTGTTATTTTAATCTTAGTGTGTATACGTGTGTGTGTACGTACATCTGTGTGTGTGTGTGTGAATGAAATGTATGATGTTTGTGTGTGTCTGTACAGCAGTGTATGATGTGTGTGCATGATTATGTCTGACAGGATATTGTGTGTGTGGTCAAAGTGTGTAAGTAGATGTGAGTGTAAGATTATGTGTGTGTTATCCTGGGCTCTATGACAATATAAGGAAAGGATTAGGCAAAGTTTTCCTGTTTCTAAGATGTTTCAGTCCAGTTGACCCATTTACCCCTATATATATAAACACAGCATGCAGTCGCATGCGCGCGCGCACACACACACACGTTCCTTTCATAGTAAATCAATAACCAGATTATTTTTTTTTTGCATATTTGCAATTGGTGACAAACATTAGATCTAGGTATATAAATGTTAAGTTATGGTTAGTGCGTGCATGTACAGTCTTAACATCTGATAATATTTCCTATAAGACATAACACACACACACACACACACACACACAGAACACTTAGCTAATTTAGAATGACAGGAGGAAAGTGGAGTTTCCACAAGGTGATACTCACTGAAGCTCAAGGTGTGCACTTACGACACACACACGCACGCACGCACGCACGCACGCACGCACGCACGCACGCACGCACGCACGCACGCACACACACACACACACACACACACACACACACACACACACACACACACACACACACACACACACGGCAGTGGAAATACTGAGAAAGAGCCGGCATTGTCTACAACATTTAGCAGAATAAAGCCTTGGAATGTGTTATTGTGAATTCATTTGTCTGCGTACTCAGGAAAGATGTAACCATTTGGATTGCACTGGTTTCCCTATATTCACATGTTACATAACAAATTAAATAAAAACTGCATTACAGTAAAACAGAAAAATCTGGATTAAAGCAGTGTGTAGACAAAGAAAAGGAGCTCTCCTAACTGGAAACTGAATTTAATAAAACAAAATAAATCTAATGCAGATGGGGTCACAGATCATGAAAGGAAAGTTAAATGTAGCAGAATTTAAGATAGGAAACTGAGAAATGAAAGACACACTGCTGTTTTGTTGGATTTGGAGGAAGGGAAAATCTGTTGAAGTCGCAGAGATGATGCAGAGTCTGATTCCGTGGTAAAAAGAGAACTATACCATAAAAGTAAAAATAGAGGATCCAGTTATTACAGGTGATGCTATAAAAAAAAAAACATGAGGCAAGCTAATAGCAGTCTCCATCCATAATAGAGCAATATAAAACAACATAAAATCACAAAAAAAACAATGGAAACAAAGAAGTAACCATACTGTATTTATTTGCTCATGGTATCAACAAAGAGCTACAACATGAAGAGGAGAAATCTCAGCAAAATGGAAAAAAACAATGACACTGATATCGAAGATGATCAATGGAGGATGAAGGAAAACTAAAAACCAACAGGTTAACGAAATACTATTCGTGAAAAATTAAGAAAATCTGAAAACTTTTTTGATCGCCAGACAAACCCCAGTGAGTTTCCACTGCTGGAACCAGTAACATCTCCTGTCTCTCTACCACGGCCCTCAGGGGTCCCTGAAGAACAAGGAGAAGGGGAAGATATGGCTGCAAAGAAAGAGGGACAGAGAAAGTTAACAAACTGCACGTGTGATTAATGCAGCCGTGGGCTCATCCCATGAGGCTGCTACTGCACATCATTATTACCATGAAAAGACTACATTTGCTAGATTGTTTGGCGTGCTCTGTCAATGCGGAGATCCTTTTGTCAGTCTCTTGTGTGCCTGAGGACATCTGGCGTTCTCAGCTTGTCTCAACAGACATTTCACAGGAATATTGTAATTTCTGTGCTTATAATAGCTGGATTTCCCCAATCCATTTTCATCTTTGTCAACTTTTTTCTTTCAGATGTACAGCACCAATTAGCTCTTGTTTCTCCTGTGGGTGTAAAAGTCAATCCAATCTACGAATAAGACATCACCATCAACTCCACAGGTATGAATCTAAAGCCGGTGACACACCAACCGGACGGCCGACTGACCTTCGGCAGAAAAGGCAGTCGGACTGACTGCCTCCCCGAGTTGGCCAAAAAAAAAGTGCCTCGGAACACACCGGAGCGATGCCGTTGGCAGCTGATTGGACGAACGCGTCACGTGGGTCTGGTTTCTCCGGAAATTCAAAGCCAGACTGTCATGGCGGCTTGTTCAGAATACGATCTCATATTGTACTAAAATAGTTCACCGAAACGTGTTTCTGAAAACATTTAAAGCGAGAAATAGGCCGTGCAGTTGCTGAATCTGTCTTCATTTCAGATCGACAAAGGTCAGTTTAAAAGATTTTTGTCAGATTTTGAGAGGTGCTCCTCATTTCCGGGTTAGCACTCCACCAATCAGATTTGTCATTTGGGTCCGACTGCGGGCAGTGCCCGCCTTCCGACTGAGCATGCCAGGTCGGCCAAAATGAAGGCCAGCGGCCCCTCCAATTGACGACGGCACGGAACACACCAAACAGACTCTGACCTCGCCAGACTGTCCGACGGCTGATTATCGGGTCAGTGTGTCAGGGCCTTTACCCTTACTGCGTGCCGATTCAATGATCTGCTGTAGGGTTAATTTTTCAGTTTTAGCTTGTAGCATGCTAATAAAATACTGTTTAATGTTGATGTGGCTGCTCAGATTGAAGGTGCTGTCATACCAACCTGGCCAATCGAGTCAAAATCCCTGGTTCCCCAGGGTCTGCATTTTCTTCCTTCTCATCACTCTCCTCCTCTCCCATGTTCTGTATTGTCCCAGGATGCACTTCACCTGCAGTCCAACTTCCTCTGACTGTGTTGACACCTGATTTCTGCTGGGGTTCGTCAAACCCCTTGGAACCTTTCTGTGGGTGAGGATTAGAAGAAATTAAAATTATATGAAAAATAGAACAGAATATAAAATAATGCAGATTTAATTGTTTAATTTGCTAGCTCCTCCCACCGAATAGTGATTGTCCAATCATAGCTTTGCAACTGTACCTACTGCAGCGTAGGATTTCTCCATATGTTGAAGATGTGTGCATGGGCCTGTAGTAAGAGCAGTAATCCATGTAGAAAGAGTTCGGAGTCATGTCTTTTACAGGAGCACAACTTTAAGGAAAACAATGTTTATCTGCTGTAGTGTAACCAGCTAACGTTAGCATGCCCAGCTAATTAGCTCACTAACTATAGTAGTAACTTAGCCTTACTTCCAAGGCAAATAATTTGCATATGATTAGCTAACTCCTTTTTTATGTGAGGTTACAGTGTACATTAGAAAGAGCAAAGTTTAGTTGTGTGACAAACAGGGTAGCCACACTTTTAAAAAAATACAGTACTGAAATGTGAGGGCTAACTAGCTCTACCCTACAATAGAAGAGAAATGCTGCTCCTTTTCCCCCCATGTGTTCATCGTGGATCATACACTGGAGTGGATGCTGACTTTTCACCTGGGACCAGTAAGCTTTACTGTTGAGTTAGCATGATTATTATTTAGGCCTATGCTATGCTATATTTAATGAATATCTAAGAATTCTTTGCAAGTTTCTCATTTTCATATGAGTTAGCCAAAAACATTTTGAGTTTTCAACCAAGTCAAGGAGTTGATGTAAATGTAGTTAGCTAGCTAATAACATATGATATTGAAAGTTCGTATTCTTCTGTCTGTAGGTTAGCATGAATTTTAGTCATAAATCTGCCACGGTTATCATTAACAGTAAACTGCATTGTTAGAATGGAAAGCTTGATACGCCGCATGTACTGTCTCAGAACACTTGCTTCTCCGAAAATGAATAACTCAACGGGCTGACATAATTAGTTCAAATCATTTTTTTCCCCACTTGAAACAAATGTGAGGAGAAAAGAGTGGACAGGTGTAAAAAAAAAAAAAAAAAAAAAAAATCCCCGGATCAGATGAGATGAAAGGCTGTGGAGGGTGGAGGGTAATTTTGGGACTTTGTTGCTAATCAATCTGAAGCACATCACCAGAAACAAGTACACTCTGTGCCTGATGTAATGCCATTATTAACCTTAATCACACTTGTTATCCTACCTGTCTGCGCTAATGTTAGCCTCGGGCTACAGTACAGACAATGATGCTACAAGTGTGTTTATTTATGTGGTAGAGAGGAAATGAAAGGGTAATATGAGACTAAAATTGGAAGACGAATTTTTAGAATCAATTAATTCCAAACAACTGTGGGCTGAAATGACTGACTTCTTTATTTGACTTTTAGGAGAGTGACAAATCAGTGAGGCGGTTACATGTGATGAGTAAAAGACTGAACTGATCACCTTGTCAGCATGTCCTGGATCTTCTTTCACCTCTCTCTCTGCATGTGGACAATACAGAGGGAGCCTGCTGAAAGTTGGACACAACCAATTTGTTTTTTTTTCTTACATTAATAACAGAACAATTACTGTTTTACTGATGATTGCCACATACAACTAGACACTTTATTAAGTCAAATCCACGAGGAACTCTTTTTACTTTGATGTAAAGAATAACATACAATATAATATATACAGAATAGGGTCTGTTGATACAATGAAAATCAATGCTTGTCTGTTAATGTCAGTGTTTTTTATTTAAATTGGTGGGTATCATGCCTCCGAAGGCCGTGAGTTACATGTTGGTTAGTCTCGCATTGCCAGACAATGCTGGAGTTAGATGCCCCTGAGTGTGATTGTTCATTGACTCACTGACAATCTCATTCTTTTCTGTTCCCATTTTTCTAGCAGGTTTAACACAGAAACAAACCATCTGTCTCCCCAGGGCATCATGTAGACACACACACACACTCACACGCCCCGATGAATGCCATCATTGATGAGGCAGTACTCTATGTAGGAAGCCTCTGAAATGTGTGCTATACTGGTGTAGCACTTTGTGTAAGGACATGTAAGTGTAATGGTCAATGTGGTGAATATAATTCAATAAGAATTGCTTAATGAAACTTGATTTCCTGTGAACTGGTAATGATGCTTGAGGCCCTGCTGCTTACAGGATGTTTACACAGAGTGTGTTCCTCAAGTTCAAAACTAGGAGACAATTCTGTTTATGTAAGTTAAATACAAACTAGGTGGGGTGTGTGTTAAAGTGTGTGTGTGTGTGTCATCTTTTAAATCACAATTTTCGCCCCACTGATCTGACTGTCAGTGTGATTGAGGTGGCGCCCGTTCGCCTCTTGTCTGTTAATAACGGCAAGAATCACTGGAGCATGTGTGTGTGTGTGTGTGTGTGTGTGAGTGTGAAACAGGGCAGTTGTCAGAATAGATATCTAAGTGATTTTACATCTTCATTGGCACTTTATCCACATCACCACCCTCAAAACAATACATACTGTTCACGCTTAAGAGGGATAAAGACAATAAGCAATGACAAATGAATTAACCCTGGCCTACATTTATAAATATACATCACAGCACACTAATCCATGATGTAGTCAATAAGGCCTGCTGTATTTCTACTGTCACAAATGTATATTGTCTAATGGTATGCACTGTCATATCACCAAACGTTTATCAGTGTTTTAAGCCCCCAATGTCCCAGCGCTGCCTGGAAGGCACTAGGATTAGGCAATGGTTATGGTTAGGGTTAAGGTTAGGGTTAGGTGCCTTGAAGTCAATGGTTGGGGCGACGCTGGGGGCTTAAAACACCATCGAGCTCACCAAACCCTTGAAGAGAGAATGGGTTATCAACAACTACCTTAAGTATAAGTTAAGTATAAAGGTTTTGGTAAAATATACAGTAGGCTGTGCATAGCCACACACACACACACACACACACACACACACACACACACACACACACACACACACACACACACACACACACACACACACACACACACACACACACACACACACATACACACAAACACACACATACACACATGACATCTCCCTCCTCTAACACACACACACACACACACACACACCCACACACACACACACACACACACACACACACACACACACACACACACACACACACACACACACCCACACACACACACACACACACACACACACACACAAACACACACACACTTTTAATATCATAATCACAACGTTCATTCACATGGAGCCTATGTGACCATTTTTGTAAATGTAAATTAAGCTTAAGGTTGCAGATAAGGCCTACTTGCCTCTCTCGCTACGTTGTGTGGATTCTGTCGAATCTTTTAAAAAGCAGCTGAAGACTCTGCTATTCAAGCAGGCTTTTACTTAGTTGAGTGGGTTTTATGGTTGTTTGTTATGTTTTCTATTTGTATTTCAGTTTGCTTGTATTGTGACTTCTTGTGTTGTATTGCATTTTATTGTGAAGCACTTTGTGATTTTTATCTGTGAAAGGTGCTATACAAATACACTTTACTTACTTACTTACTTACAGTAGCAAAGAGAGCACTCACCCAACCACAGAAACCTTGCCTTCAGCCTCCATGTCCTTGATTAAGCGCTTTAGTATGGCCTCCTCTAGTGGTGAATCGCTTTTATGGCGCTTTGACTGGGGCTCAGAAACAGGGGGGAACTGCTGTGCCACGTATTTCTCCTAGAAAACATGCAGTAGTGTACTGTACGTGATACATGACACAGGGTGGACACTATCTCATTTAATATAAAACAATCCAACAAAGGTGTTTTTGTGTTGCAGTGTTATATTGTAACATACAACTCCGGACATACTGTATATAGTACACACAATGGATGTCAAAATATTGAGTACACTATACTGTATCTCTCTGTCCTTTCAGTGACACTAGGCATATTCCATATTTGACAGTTTGATAGTAACACTCTAAGCAGTATTCTTACTATGTTTTGTGGAACAGTACAGACAGAACGGTAACCGAACAACTCACTGAGCTCAGCTTCTCCTCTACTTGCTTTGCTTCCTCTGCAAGATAAATACATGAGAGACATCAACATGCCTGAATAGTATTTTGTGTGTCTGTTTGTGTACAATACTGTACTGAGATTCACAATCTCTGTTCTTTATCACATAGCCAGTGCTTGCTAACAAGATTTTTTTTTTTATTTATGCTTGCCCAGTCTTTTACACAGAAAAACCCACTGGGAACCCACATTGGAAAGGTATGAGTTCTCCGAAAAAAAATCACAGTATCACATATTACACAATTGTTATTATTTTTATCAGTTACAATGAACCTTAAAAGAAAAAAAAAACGTTAGTGTTTTTGGGGGGTGAACAAAGGCTTTATCATAATTGAAACTTAAAACTATTTTCTTAATGGAAGTATGTGCAAAAAAAATCTCCCTTATAAAAACAATACTGTAGATAAGCAAATGTACGATAACTGTCAATTTTCAATCCACGGCATACCGTGACACCGGTAAACATGCCAAAAGAGCCAATACAGCCCTTCTGCATGACTCTGTCTGCTTTCATAGAACAAATCTGTTACCGTAACTACTACAGTATATAGATCACTGTTACTGTTGAACTTCTTTCTTGCATTTCTTTGTGCTGATTACATGTAATGCCTTGCAAGTACGGGATGTATTTTGTGAATACAACTTAATAAGCTGTGAGTGTTTTTTCCTCATCTGTGTTCATCCTCACCATTCTGCATGTTTTTCTCCAAGTAGAGGATAAGAGTAAACGGGTAGGCTCTCAGTTTCCTCTCACCATGTTTGCACATGACCTTAGACGCTCCCTCTCGCCTCTTCCTATCTGGTAGTTACAGTTAATAAAATACAGTGAACTTCTAGTGAACTGGCATCATAATTGTGTGCAAGTAGAGGATCAGTAGCTATCAGGAGCTGTGTTGTTTGCTCTGTGCTTTGCAGTATAGTGATTTAAAGATAATGTACAATACTGCTACAGCACCATCCACTAATGCATTAGCATGCACTATAGTGATCTCAACACTGAATATTAGTTGTGACCATCATGTCGGTGGGTCCCCACTTCGTCTTATTCCCTGTTATTGCAACCAAAATCTCACCGACATGTAAGTGACCACCCACCCTGTCTAGACAGGAAGAAGACACCCAACTCAAAGAGTTAGTCAATGTGCGTCCCTTTGTAGTGTTTTGCATCTATTTTTGGTCATTTTGCATCTCTTTGTGGTTGTTTTGTGTCTCTTTGTAGTCACTTTGCATCTCTGGGATTGTTTCACATCTATTTTTAGTCATTTTGCTAATCTTTATAGTAATTTTGGGTCTCTTTAAAGTCCTTATGTGTATGTTTTTTGGTTGTTTTGTGTATATTTTCAGTCATTTAGCGTCTCTTTGAGAGTCAGGAGGACCCCTCCCTGACCCCCTGGGCCTGTGCCCGGTAGGCCTGTTCAGTTATCCATCCAGCATCACAGTATCGAAGGCTGGAAGTGTGCTGGAGATATATACAGCATTGATTTGGAGATGGGGATAGGTAGAAAGCTAACAGACAAATAAATACACTGATGGATAAATAAACTGATGTAAAAGATACAAGGGAAGACAATGAAGTGGGAGCTAGAGAAGGGTTGGAGACTGTCCAGGTTGCCAAGAACAGTTCTGATAATTTCCTGAAAACAAGAGAAAATAAGAGACTTAAAGAGAGAACAAGCAATTAAATAATTAGAGGTCAGAATGAATCAGTTTACTGTGAAAGTAGCCAATTAATTTGATAAAGAATAGTGCAAATGACTGAGTCAACACAGCAAATGTTGGGAAGTGAATGCTGACTAAGTAGGCGAGCAGTATCCATAATTACCTCCAGTTGCTGATTGAGGCAGTTTCCTCCCATATTTTTCTCTCCTCTGATGAAATATGTGAATTGAAAGGAATATATTAATTAATTAATTATTATTACAATATGTTGTTATACAGTATTAGCAATTCAAGTTTTGGTAAAGTACATGCATTAAAAGGCTTTCACTGTACTGAGTACAAATGTCAAACGTTAATAAGATATATCGCTGGAATGCTGCTGAGCCTTGAGTGCAAAAAATATAAGGTATGTTTTAAATGAAAAGAGTCTCCTTTGGCTTTAGGCATTCCAGGATCAGTTAAGACTCTTATTCTATGACGTTAACCCTGAATAAAGGCAGACAGATCAAACAAAAATGTCGAGACAAACTTAGGTAGCACACATCAGAACGTATAACAGTAGCCATTATAGTAGGCAGTATTGTTTTTTAGAGAAAGAACCTAAAATGGAGAAAAAAGATTGTTTCATCTCCTCAACTGCTTTTGAGATTGAAGATAAAGAACAATTTGCAAAGCTTAGCAGAATTTAATCTTGAGGAGGAAAAGGGAATGGAAGCATGGAAGGAGCCAAGAGAGGATGCAACATTGATCTTTCTCTTGCTAGTATATGTTTTGCGTATGGATTTTGAGCTTGTGCTGTTTTGCTCTGCTTTCAAGAAAAAGAATTACTCAAATCTGTAGTTGCTCTAATAGTAAGCTAGTCTCTGTTTCAAGTTTGGTCTTAAAATAGTTTTCCTTTTCCTCAAGCTATGTTTGGAGCTTGTTGGACTTGCATTCTGAATGGTCTCGGGCTTAGCCACAGGTAAAATTGAATTTCACTGCTGGTTATGAAGTAATTTCCACTGGTGCGTTGAAGTATGCTTATTCCGATTTGGAGAAAGATTACCAAGGTGTGCAATTAGAGCTAATCTACAAAATATTACTTCCACTAAACCCTATCCCAAGCTTGGTTTTGGGATGCTGTCTCTGTCTTCTCTTTGTCTTTGCTCCGCTTTAGGCTAAGCCTCGAGTTATACAGCTAGGCTGTGCTGTCTTTGATTTGTCAACTGTCTTGCTTTCATATTATACTTAACTTACTACTTTCACCAAAAGAGAGACCATGTGAGGAAAAATAGATATTAAGTATAAAGACAAGGCTGTGAAGATGTAAAGAACAATGTCTGTCTTGCCTGAAGCTGCTGCCTCCTCTGATCTTGAACTTGTAGATAAAACTACCTGCTTTGAAGAATCGAGTTTCAGGGCAAGGGAAGGAGAAGGCCTGCAGTGGCATGGCTAACCTTATATGGTTTGGGCAACAAAAAGAAAATAAACAGAATAATTTATTAATTGATGGACTGTATATTCAGAGGGCAACCAACATACAGAATACATGTCAACATCACTGAAAATCCGGAATTGATTTAGCTAGCTAGCAAGCTACCAAATTCCAGATATAGCTAGTATGCAATTAAGTCCCTTTTTACTGCCAGAAATTCTTGGTTTTCTCCATAGAAATGTTCTTTCACTGGCGCTCTCTTGAAATTACCGTAATGCCTAGAGGAAATTGGGAGCATGTAATTGGGAGGTCGTCCAGCAAGCTAACTTCACCATCCAGCAGGATGTCAACAGTTAAAACCGTGACCGTCAATCAAATGGCTGAATCGCCGGACAGGGCGAATTCCCGCCTTCCGTTCGCTTGGTCTTCTTTGATTAGCTAGATATTCGTCCAATCAGCGGTGTCGGTGACGTTGAAAACCTGTCACATGACTGTCAGCTGACCAGTTGTTGCAGGAACGAGCAGGAAGGACTAGCTAGTTTTAAACAACATTACTCAATTCAAAAGAAGTTAGAAGTAATGTTATGTTTGCCCTTTTTAAAGTAACGTTACGCGACAGGTCGTTGCCTATTTATGCCTCTCCCTTAAATTCAGCTGAAAACGCCTAAAAGGTGAGATGGAAATATAGTAAAGTTGCATTGTGACGTCCCAACGTCTTAACACTGCGTTGTACTGTACATACAGCGACTGTCGTTTCAACGGTCTTAACACTGCATCATTTAGGCATCATTGATACTCATTTGCTACATGACATCACCCTTCCTCTGTAATAAAACTGGTGGGAAAGAACCATGGAAAGAAAACTTATAGAAATCAGTGTAACCTGTCCGGTTCTCCACCTAGTACCAGTCCCGATATATACAACATTGACTACTCAAAAAATATCTCATTGATTTCTCACTCAACTCTCTGTCCCTCTTTTACAGTGTTGGGTAGATCAACTAGTACAAACAGGGTAAAAAAGAAAAAGTGCCTCTCAGATCAGATGTCTTCCTCCTCCTCCACTACCTCTGCTGTCCTCCTAAATACGGGGGTTCAGATGCCCCTCCTGGGTTTGGGGACCTACAAGTTGGTGGCTTCTGAAGATGTCTACCGGGCTGTGGACGCAGCGCTGGTTGCTGGTTATCGGGCCTTTGACAGTGCAGCCGTCTACCGGAATGAAGCTGACCTGGGCCAAGCCCTGAAGCAGCTCCTGCCCAAACATGGCTTAACCAGAGAGGATGTATTCATAACCAGGTGATGTGAATATGGGTTGTATCCAATCCACATAGTTGAATGCACTTATCGCAAGTCGCTTTGGATAAAAGTGTCAGTTAAATAAATGTAAGGCTTGTATGCCTTCCAAAAGAGCACAACATTTGAGTAAATAAGTGACCTTTGATTTATTATAGTATATAAAGAAGAATCTTTTGTTGCAGGGATTTTATGAACATGCATATTAAATACAGCTGGAATATGAAACTAAATATCCTTCAAATTTATTTCAAATGTTTTTATTTAGTTAATTGTTGTAGCGGAGTAAAATATAAACAATGCATGCCTATACTGGCTTTCCTGTCCTCATCACATAAGTGTCTTATAAGAGACCAAATGGAGGCACTGAAGCTCAGTGAATCTCAAAGGCCCACAGTACAATATTAATCAAACCTTCCTCCCTTATCCCTGCAGTAAGTTGGGCCCCAAGGATCAGGGTGAGAGAGCCATGGAAGGAGCCCTCCGCAGCCTGGCTCAGCTGGACTTGGGTTACATTGACCTGTACCTGATCCACTGGCCTGGCACACAGGGTCTGGTAGTGGCTGACCAACGCAACCCAGGTAAAGAATTCAGATTAAGTTGACATTTTCCTTCATGTACCATAATATCACTGGCAACATAACTGTGTAAAAAATAAATGTAAAGCATTTGAAGTAACTCTTTGCTCTGGCCAGGTGTATCAAATGTTTTCAAGCGGTCTTCTCACTTTCCTCCTCCACAATGTAGTTGTACTTGAGTACCACTGATGAATCACGATGAGGTCCTAATTAATATTTGATTCCAGGCAACCGAGCTCAGAGTTGGGTCATGCTGGAGGAGCTGCATGCCCAGGGGAAGCTGAAGGCCATAGGAGTGTCCAACTACACACCAGCACACATGAGAGAACTGATACAGAGCTGCAAAGTCCCTCCTGCGGTGCTACAGGTAGAAAGCAGGAGGGTGAAGGAGGATGGATAACCTATAATCTACATAATGGAACACAAATGCACTCCGTTTTAGAAAGAGCCAATGCAGACAGTGTTTTTGTTTGTTTCTTCAGGTAGAGTTTCACCCGAGGCTGTGCCAGACGGAGCTGAGGAGTGTGTGTGAGGAGTATGGAGTGTGTTTCCAAGCGTACTCCTCCTTAGGGAAAGGAGAGCTGGTCACTGATCCTGTGGTGATGGAGGTGGCAAAGCACTGTGAACGCACACCTGCACAGGTAAACGCACATACTAAGCATCTTGATTCAATCTTTTTGGGCCAGCCTAACCAACACGGTGCTCAATAAAAACATTGCTTTCAGCACAAACACTTGGAAAACCTTCAGGTCTTTTGTTCCCCTCCAGGTCCTGTTGCGCTGGGCTGTGCAGCAGGGCGTTCCAGTGCTCCCCAAATCTTCAAATCCAGACAGAATAAAGGACAATGCCAGACTTTTTGACTTCACACTGAGTGACACAGACATGGACAGACTGTCAGCTTTGGACTGTGGGCACAAGTACTGTTGGGATTCATCAGAAGTGGCTTAATAGACCACTAGTGGAACACACATTATCTTCCATGATGCCTCTTTAATGCTGCTGTTCTTTTGCTCTGACTGGCAGTGATGCAGTGGTGGGAAACCACCACTAGAAAGTTACCTTACAAATTCACTGGGTGAACGTATTGATTTAGGTAAATGTATGTACTGAGGTATCTGAGAGTTCAAGTAACATTTTGGACAACATTGGCCCATAAGTTGGTCTGTTTGTTGTGACCGATATGCCATGAAACGCAGAGAGGCTTTTCATGCTGCACTTATAGGTGTGTTCCTACTGACCAAAAATGTATTTAATGTGCCAACATTTTAAGACTAGTTCCATATTCTTTGTTGCCTCATACTGTTCTTTAATAATACTCTTACAAAGTAATAATATGGCATTTGTGCTTATGCTTTCTCATTTAAATTTTCTATCAATTGCGACAGAAAATTGCAATGAAAAATTATGACATTTTTAAAGTGTCCTGTTCACTGAATAATTTTACACAGTTACACAAGAGACTCACTTTAAACACAACTTAAAAAACTTTTTATCGCCTACCAAGAGTCTGGGTCTGTCCGAGGTTTCTTCCCAAGAGGGAGTTTTTCCTCGCCACTGTCGCACTGCTTGCTCTTGAGGGACTTATTGTAATTGTTGGGGCTTTGTAAATTATAGAGTGTGGTCTAGACCTACTCTATCTGTAAAGTGTCTCGAGAGAACCTATGTTATGATTTGATACTATAAATAAAATTGAATTGAAATTGAATTGAATGACATTTTTAAAGTGTCCTGTTCACTGAATAATTTTACACAGTTACACAAGAGACTCACTTTAAACACAACTTAAAAAACGTTTTATTCAAGACAGCATATACCAGAAGTTTCACAACTGTAGAGAAAATACATCTTGTCTGAACTTGTAGATAAAACTACCAAACTACCTAGGGAAAGGGAAGGAGAAGGCCTGCAGTGGCATGGCTTATGTCAAATGTGTTGGGCAACAAAACAGAAAATAAACAGATTAATTTATTATTGATGGAGTGCTGTTTCAGAGGGCAACCAAAATACAGAATACACGTCAACATCACAGACAATTTTGAATTTGGTTTAGCTAGCTAGATAGGACAAATTTCAGTAGGCTATAATGCTTAATGCATTATATCAGTAAAGGCAGTTAGCATTTATAAAAAATAAAAATAAAAAAAATAGCTGTCAAAATTCTTGACTTTCTCTCTCTCACTCCCGCCTTCCGGTTGCTTGATAAGCTAGATCTACTTTGATAAGATAGATCTTCCAATCAGCGGCGTTGAAACCTCTCAAAATGTCACATGACTACTGTCAGCTTACCACGTGTAGCAGGAAGGAGCAGTTGTAAACATTCCTCTGGACAACAAAGCTACAACGGTAAAAGTTGTAAAGTAAGGTGACCTTTCCTTTTATTGACACGTGTCACCTATTTAGGCACCTCTCCTGCATAAGAATTCAGCTGAAAGGGCCCAAAAGGTGAAATGGAAACACGAATTATCTGTAACGCTGGCATTTAATGGCGTTGCTAGCTACATTGTAATGTAAGAACTGTGATGTTTCTACCATGGATGTACAGTGTATAATTAGATGTTTCTCCGTCTTGGTCTTAACGAGTATTGCGATATCCTAGATATCACATTCCCATGTATAACACTGCTTAATTGTGTCAAAGTTTGGTCTCATGTATTGTGACGTTCATATGGGACGCATATTTGGGTAAATAACGTATTTGAGACTTGGTGTGCACTTAGAGCTACATTGACGTTGTAACTTCCCACCTCGACAAATTGTAACAAGCTTTGTGACGTCCCAGCGTTTTCAAAGTGTGTGTAATACAACGGTTTTACTCGCTGTCGAACTATAATGTCTGTGCGTCAACCACACTGTCACATTGTACTCAGGGGCAACAGAAAACATTGTTGTGACCAAGTAAGTCTCAAGTCATTTGGTCTTGGTCCAAATAAGTCTCGAGTTACTTTGGTCAAGTCGAGTCTCAGATCAAGTCACTTTTTTTACACCCAAGATAAAACACTCTTACCTGTAGTATCTGGTCTTTATAGAGATAAAAGACAAGGTATTAATAGCCCATCTAATAATATGATTGGCTAGTTTGTATAACTAGTACAAAGAGTATGACTTTAATCTGTATTATAATTATTGATATTTAGTGAAATGAATGTAATCAAAGCAAAAACATATTACTTATTTATTTCATATTCCCTCCCCAGCACTTTGAAAACAGTGAAATACTGACAGCCAGTCTACAACCTCAAACATTGTAACATTCAACTTGGTCAACAAAAGTGATTAGTTGTGACACAGAAGCACTAATGAGGCTTCATTAGGAGTCTTTGATGTAATGTGTTGCCATAGCAAGGAGTTTGACTGACAGCCAGTCATCCAATCATGACAGTCCCATACCGGGGAGCTTTTTAAGTCCAGTCAGGATTTTCAGTTTGCGCTGCATAGCATACTTGGACAGAAACGGGACAGCATTGAATTATATTATTTTATATTATACAGCCAACATTTAAACTTATGAATGCGCACAAGTCATCCGAGTCATCATGCGTCAAGTCTCGAGTCATTAACTCACAAGTCCACGTCGAGTCTCAAGTCATTTATTTTTTTGTCAAGTCGCAAGTCATCAAAACAGTGACTCCAACCGAACCAAGTCGCAATCACCAAGTCTCAAGTCCACATCTCTGATAGAAAACCTGTAGAAAGCAGTGTCTTAACCTAGTGCAATATACCAGTCACGATAAAACCATATTTATATTTACCACTCAAGAAAATCTCTCATATTTTTCACTCCACTCTATATGTCCCTCTTTAACAGTGTTGGGTAGACCAACAAGTCCAAATAGGGTACAAAGAAAATACAAGTGCCTCTCAGATCAGATGTCTTCCTCCTCCTCCACTACCTCTGCTGTCCTCCTAAATACGGGGGTTCAGATGCCCCTCCTGGGTTTGGGGACCTACAAGTTGGTGGCTTCTGAAGATGTCTACCGGGCTGTGGACGCAGCGCTGGTTGCTGGTTATCGGGCCTTTGACAGTGCAGCCGTCTACCGGAATGAAGCTGACCTGGGCCAAGCCCTGAAGCAGCTCCTGCCCAAACATGGCTTAACCAGAGAGGATGTATTCATAACCAGGTGATGTGAATATGGGTTGTATCCAATCCACATAGTTGAATGCACTTATCGCAAGTCGCTTTGGATAAAAGTGTCAGTTAAATAAATGTAAGGCTTGTATGCCTTCCAAAAGAGCACAGCATTTGAGTAAATAAGTGACTTGATGTATGATGGGATTTACATAAGGGCAGAATCTTTTATTCCAGCAATTTTATGAACATACATCTTTAATACAGTGGGAAAATACACATATGGATGCTAGAGCTGTGCTCGATTTAAAGAAATTCTTAGTCGACTAACAATCATTCAATTGTATTGACTAATTGATTAGTTGATTTAATTGACAGATCTGTAAATCTGAGTTTCTTCGCAAAGAGTCATGCAAAAGCAGCACTTTAATTCTTGTGTTTACCAGAGATGTTCTTGTACGTTTCTGGGAAATAAGTCTTTCAGCATGAAAAAAGCATAAAACATGACTAATCGACTAAAGAAATCTAAGTTGAATAAGGCCAAAACGACCGATTTAGTCGACTAATCGACTAAGAGGGAGCAGCCCTAATGGATGCAAAGTAAAATATAAACGATGCATGCCTATACTGGCTTTGCTGTCCTCATCACATAAGTGTCTTATAAGAGACCAAATGGAGGCACTGAAGCTCAGTGACGTTTGAATCTCAAAGGCCCACAGTACAATATTAATCAAACCTTCCTCCCTCATCCCTGCAGTAAGTTGGGCCCTGAGGATCAGGGTGAGAGAGCCATGGAAGGAGCCCTCCGCAGCCTGGCTCAGCTGGACTTGGGTTACATTGACCTGTACCTGATCCACTGGCCTGGCACACAGGGTCTGGTAGTGGCTGACCAACGCAACCCAGGTAAAGAGATTAAGTCAGTGTTTTCCTTCATGTACTAAACTTTCACTGGAAACATCTGCGTATGTATTTGTATGTATCTATTTTTGTAAAAAATAGGGGTGTTTAAATGAATCATTGCATCGATGCACAATAGTCCAAATCCGCATCGCAATGCAATGATTAGTTTGAACGCTCCTAATTTTACATATGCAGTTATGTTTCCAGTGAAAGTGCGGTGACAGACCATAACCGATTATTGCCTACTGATTTTTTTGTTTTTGCCTTTTTGTCTGCTCTCTGCTGTGTTCAGACTCCACTACATTCAGGAAGCGTCTTTTTTTTTTTTAAAGAGAAGATACAATAAAAAGGGGAGTTCATACATATCTGACTGCTTAAATTTGTCGATGAAAACCATGTGTAGCAATATATAATAATATTGAGAAGGTGACGCATTGTGATATCCATTCGAATAGTTGACAGGATAATCGTAATGAATTGAATCGTGAGACCAGTGAAGATTCATACCTAGTAAAAAATAAATGTAAAGCATTTGAAGTAACTCTTTGCTCTGGCCAGGTGTATCAAATGTTTTCAAGCTGTCTTCTCACCTTCCTCCTCCACAATGTAGTTGTACTTGAGTACCACTGATGAATCACGATGAGGTCCTAATTAATATTTGATTCCAGGCAACCGAGCTCAGAGTTGGGTCATGCTGGAGGAGCTGCATGCCCAGGGGAAGCTGAAGGCCATAGGAGTGTCCAACTACACACCAGCACACATGAGAGAACTGATACAGAGCTGCAAAGTCCCTCCTGCGGTGCTACAGGTAGAAAGCAGGAGGGTGAAGGAGGATGGATAACCTATAATCTACATAATGGAACACAAATGCACTCCGTTTTAGAAAGAGCCAATGCAGACAGTGTTTTTGTTTGTTTCTTCAGGTAGAGTTTCACCCGAGGCTGTGCCAGACGGAGCTGAGGAGTGTGTGTGAGGAGTATGGAGTGTGTTTCCAAGCGTACTCCTCCTTAGGGAAAGGAGAGCTGGTCACTGATCCTGTGGTGATGGAGGTGGCAAAGCACTGTGAACGCACACCTGCACAGGTAAACGCACATACAAAGCATCTTGATTCAATCTTTTTGGGCCAGCCTAACCAACACGGTGCTCAATAAAAACATTGCTTTCAGCACAAACACTTGGAAAACCTTCAGGTCTTTTGTTCCCCTCCAGGTCCTGTTGCGCTGGGCTGTGCAGCAGGGCGTCCCAGTTCTCCCCAAATCTTCAAATCCAGACAGAATAAAGGACAATGCCAGACTTTTTGACTTCACACTGAGTGACACAGACATGGACAGACTGTCAGCTTTGGATTGTGGGCACAAGTACTGCCGGGATTCATCAGAAGTGGCTTAATAGACCACTAGTGGAACACACATTATCTTCCATGATGCCTCTTTAATGCTGCTGTTCTTTTGCTCTGACTGGCAGTGATGCAGTGGTGGGAAACCACCACTAGAAAGTTACCTTACAAATTCACTGGGTGAACGTATTGATTTAGATAAATGTATGTACTGAGGTATCTGAGAGTTCAAGTAATATTTGCCCATAGGTTTTCCTGTTTATTGTGACAGATATGCCATGAAACACAGAGGCTTGTCATGCAGTACCTATAGGTAAATGTTGTGCTGTTCTATATACTTGTTGCATCCTTGTTCTTTACTAATACCCTTACAATGCAATATTATGGCTTTTGTATTCTAGCTCTCCCATTTAAATTGTCTATGAATTAACATACATTTGCACTGAACAGAATATTTAGAAATTTGAAGAATTACACAAGAGACTCTCTTCAAAACCACTCTTAAAAGTATTTATTCAGCACAGCATATACCAGAAGTTTCACAGCTGTAGAGACAATTTACAAAAGTCATTTAAAAAAATTAAAAAGGAATCCAACAAGAAAAAAAAGAATTTATTAGAATTACATTTTCTCCACACACATCTCCAGATTCAAGTAATATCACGGATGGTTGTAAAACGCCAGGTGCACAGACAGGTTTTTTCCTCTGGGGTGTGTTCAATGCCACAAATGTTTCAAGTCAAAACCTTAACATGACTTTCTTTTTCTGAAATGGCTTTTCCAGCGTTAGCCATTATATTTTTCTCACAGTTGTGACAGCAAACGCACCACCATTGTGCTTTTTTTCTTAAGCGTAATAGGTGACTGTAAAGTTTAAGGCGGTAATTGGGTAAACAGACAAGACTGGTTATGTGGTGTCACATCACAGGTTACAGCATGTTCAAGGCAGTTCATGACAATATTGTATTTTTAAAATTCCATATTCATATTTGGCCCCAAGCTCTAAACACCATGTACATATTTGCTGCAAGCTGATTCAACTGTACTAATTGTGTCAAAGTACAGGTCTATTAGGAGTGACTTATTATAATGTAAAACGCTAACTAACTTTGTTTTGACGGCACAATTACACACTCCTGGTTTCCCTGTTAGTGTGATTGAGAAATCTGATCTAAAACAGTGGAGTCACTTTTTTTGAGTAAGTAGCTTAGATGTAACGGCATAGTCTGAACTGTAGCTTCATACCGGATACTTATTCAATTTAAAGGGTCGCCCACATGTTTCAGTGAATTGGTCTTACACAGTTAGGGGTTGCATGTTACCAAACATATGGTAGACTTGGATGAATCTTCAAAAAAAGGTGGTGCTATTCAGATTGCCTACAATTCTCTGACTAAAAAATGCTTGAAAAAGGTGGAGAAACATTTGAGTGTAAAGACAATAGAAATGCAGCCCCTTAGCTCCATGCCTTAGCGCCCCACCCCTACACTTCACATCTCAACCCTACAAGTGTAGAGGAAGAAACAAGTAGAACAAACCTATTACCATTTTCAATAATCACATATTGATAAACAAGTTACAAATAGCCTAATCATATTTACCAAGCTGTGTAGAAGTGCTTATCATAATTTATAATCATTGATAATAAAATCTCCCCTAAATTTCATATTGTGTGTGCCAAGTAGTCCTTAAAAGCCTGAATATAATACATAAAAAGCAAATCTAGCATCTGATCATCACTCCTAGACCTGAGGCTTGACCAATTTAAGATCCCATTTTATTCACATCCTAAAATGAACAACCCACATTTAAACTCACTGTTTTATCAACCCTAACAGGCCTGGAAACTGATTTTCCTAAACAATGTCAAGTATCCCTTCCACTTGTGTTTAACTGTGACTACGATCTCTAAGTCAGTCGTCTATATGCACTGGGTACTAAATAAATGGCCCCAAGCTATTGTGTTGGCTCCTTGTACGGCAGTTAATTCATCCCCACCCACATTTTTAAATATGCACATGACATTTATCACAACAACCATGGATTGTACACTGCCTATTGCTAGGTTGGCCAAACTTATTAAATAGCATGGTAACCTTGTAAAATAGGAACTTGTCAAATAAAATTCTGGCTAAAACACCACCCCGGCTATTTGATAAAATATTTACACATAAAAGGTTCCAAAGGTTTTTTTTTTTTTTGCTCATCCAAGTCTTTAAAAAGATAGATTCATATTGGTTTGTGCTTTTATATGTATGTTTATTGTCATTCTCTTCAGATATAATCTAACCCTGAAGTCTTACAAAAGATAGTATTTCTGCATCATTGGAGATTGTCCTTGTACAAGATTGTTCTTCTTTTGATACATTTAAGATATAAAGCAGTTGATGATAGTCAAGTACAGCTGTTTAAGTGGTACTGGCTTGCAGCAGCAGCAGCAGTAGTAGTAGTAGTGGAAGTTAGATAAGTTAGATAGGCCCAAGAATACTTTTAAACAAATCCTTCCCTTTTATACTCTTGCCTCTGTTGCTTGCTGATTATTTTGGCACACAATTACAGTGGTCTCCATTTAGCTTTTGTTTAAGCACAAACATTTGGAGCAAAACAAGCATTAGTACATCGACATCGGGGATTACTTCAAGAAGACGAGGAAGGAAATTCTAACAGCATTCAAGGTGGCCTCAAATAGTCCGGTGTTTTTATTTCAGTGCATTTATCTCTCCATCTACAGTATATTGCATAGTGTTGATGGGAGAGACAAGAGAAGCATCTTTTAACTCAGTGGTCATTGCTCAACTTATATGCTTATCCTTCTTTGTGTTTTCAAGAGATCGTCTCTCCTCTCTTGGCCTATCAGCTCATCCATTCTGAGGGGGATCAGATAGCCAACAGTCCATTCTCATGCCTGACTGACTTTAACCATTCCACAGTGGGCTGCCCAGCAATATTGTTAACATCACAACCAACACAAATACCAAAAAAATAATTTAAATGTTGTTACCAATGGCGTATAAAAATGACGTGACTAGGATGGAACACCTAGCCATCCACTTAGCCATGCCTTTGTGTTTGGCTCTCTTTCTCTTTTTGTTTAAACCAACCTTTCTTCCGTCCCTTCTCAGATCAGATCATGTTGTTCTCAACACAACGGTTCTCTTGGCTTCCCCATTGCATTCTTCTCATTCCCAGCGATTCCTCAAACCTTGGGTCACTCTTTATTTCCTCTCCCAGTCCCTATTCAGTGCGGTGTGTGTGGGTGTCGTGGTGGTTGTTCTCTCCCTCGGTCTCCTGGTGACTGAAGAGGTAGCTCCACCAGCTTTTAGAGTGGTGCATCTGTTTGGTCGTCCCAGCACTCCTCACCCTCCTCATTTCCTGCACAAAATACAGACAAAGTGTTGAGTTAAAAATAAACTAATCAGTTACACCAGGAAAACCTCTTTGAAACCATTCTTCCATCCTCTAACCCTCATTCTCACCCCTTTGTCTAGCAGGCTGTCAAACTCGTCGCTCATCCTTCGGAGCTGCCGGCCGTATTTCTTGGCTGCCCACAAAGCAGGGGGAGCGGACTTGGACCGTCCCCTGAATGGAGCTCCGTCAGTGGGTGTACCAGCCTCGTCTTCCCCTTTAGCCTGGAGCTCCTCGTCTCTGGAGACAGTGGAAGCGTGGGACTCAGAGTTCAGCCTGATTCGACCGGTCGCTAAGGGAGACAAAGGTGAGAGGGGTTTGTAATGCCTCACGGGTGCAGGGTTAGATCAACGTACAGGGTAAGGCAGCAATAAGGAATGAGGATTATTAATCACTAGTTATCACTGGAACGTGTTTAAAAGGTCCCATGACATGGTGCTCTTTGGATGCTTTTATATAGACCTTAGTGGTCCCCTAATACTGTATCTGAAGTCTCTTTTATATAGACCTTAGTGGTCCCCTAATACTGTATCTGAAGTCTCTTTTATATAGACCTTAGTGGTCCCCTAATACTGTATCTGAAGTCTCTTTTATATAGGCCTTAGTGGTCCCCTAATACTGTATCTGAAGTCTCTTTTATATAGGCCTTAGTGGTCCCCTAATACTGTATCTGAAGTCTCTTTTATATAGGCCTTAGTGGTCCCCTAATACTGTATCTGAAGTCTCTTTTATATAGGCCTTAGTGGTCCCCTAATACTGTATCTGAAGTCTCTTTTATATAGACTTTAGTGGTCCCCTAATACTGTATCTGAAGTCTCTTTTATATAGACCTTAGTGGTCCCCTAATACTGTATCTGAAGTCTCTTTTATATAGACCTTAGTGGTCCCCTAATACTGTATCTGAAGTCTCTTTTATATAGGCCTTAGTGGTCCCCTAATACTGTATCTGAAGTATCTTTTATATAGACCTTAGTGGTCCCCTAATACTGTATCTGAAGTCTCTTTTATATAGACCTTAGTGGTCCCCTAATACTGTATCTGAAGTATCTTTTATATAGACCTTAGTGGTCCCCTAATACTGTATTTGAAGTCTCTTTTATATAGACCTTAGTGGTCCCCTAATACTGTATCTGAAGTCTCTTTTATATAGACCTTAGTGGTCCCCTAATACTGTATCTGAAGTCTCTTTTATATAGACCTTAGTGGTCCCCTAATACTGTATCTGAAGTCTCTTTTATATAGACCTTAGTGGTCCCCTAATACTGTATCTGAAGTCTCTTTTATATAGACCTTAGTGGTCCCCTAATACTGTATCTGAAGTCTCTTTTATATAGACCTTAGTGGTCCCCTAATACTGTATCTGAAGTCTCTTTTATATAGACCTTAGTGGTCCCCTAATACTGTATCTGAAGTCTCTTTTATATAGACCTTAGTGGTCCCCTAATACTGTATCTGAAGTCTCTTTCCCAAAATTCAGCCTTGGTGCAGAATTACAGCCACTAGAGCCAGTCCCACAATGAGCTTTCCTTAGGCCGGTTACACACTGGATGCGTCGCGCGTGTCAGCTGCGTGGCGTGTCCGTTTATATTTCGGCTCCCATGTTAACAGGTTAAAAGTTTCCACGCTGCCTGTGTGACACGCGCGTCTCAAAACGCGCGCCTGCTAGAAATAGAACCAATGCCTATTTTTCACGTGACACGCAAGCGGAAAAGATGTTTATATGTTGTTTAGACACAAATAAATATGAATAAATGACATGTTGATGTTTGAAAGTGTCTAGGTTTTGATATAAATGTAATTTAAAAAAAAAAAAAAATCGATTTTCTAATATTGCACCTGTCAATACAGAACGAAATATTCTGTAGCCTATTTTGCCCTCAATACTGCCAATGTTGTCTTTGCTGTAATCAAATCGGTATATATTTTATGTTTAACATGGTATTTCCTTTTATCAATGGGAAACATACAGGTGTCCAGACAACGCTAGCAGTAGCAGCGCCGCATCAGACATGTTTCTGGTGTGTAAAGACAGACAAATCCACACAGCTGACACGCAACAGAAATGCCACGCTCACACCACGCAGCCAGTGTGTAACCGGCCTTAGGATGTGCCATTTCTGTGTCTGTAGCTATTGAAGAGGAGAGAGGAGAGGGGGGGGTGGCCTTGACCAACTGCCACTTTTGTCATTTTAAAGCAATGATGTCTCTCTCTCTCTCTCATGGGTGGGCAAAGCAGAGAAAGGGGAGGTAACCTTGCTCCTTATGACCTCATAAGGAGAAGATTCCAGATCGGTCCATCTGAGCTTTCATTTTCTCAAAGGCAGAGCAGGATACCCAGGGCTCGGTTTACACCTATCACCATTTCTAGACACTGGGGGACCATAGGCAGGCTGGGGGAACTCATTAATGTTAATAAACCTCATGCCATGGGACCTTTAAAAAACATGGGATAAAATAGGGGGATAAAAATAAACTTCTCGCTTTACTGCATTGAATAGGAGTTAGAGATATTCAAAATGCAAAGTAGGTTAGCTTACATTTCAACTAACAATGCAATCTCATTTTAATGCCGTAAAGTTCATCATGGTAAAATCTATGTGAGAAAAAGAAAAAATTGATTCCTGGAAAAATTAGGCCTAAGAGACAAGGCCAAGAAATGGCAGGACAAAATAGGGGGATAAACAGACAGTAATCTTGGACAGAGTGATAATTGAGTAGTTTGATGCGCTGACATCAAATGTTTTTTTTCCCTTTTTTTGTGCAAGATTAGGATCTCCATTGCAAAAAAAAAAAAAACTAAACTAGAACACGTAAATCGGATGTTGTCTTTCTGACAACTAGAGTGGTGATGTAATAAGCTGTTGTTTTCTGTCTGACCGATTTCTGTGTGTGCCCATCTCTTATAAAAAAGGGTGCTGCTGATAGATGGGGCATGTTTGGATTAACATGTATGCTCCCAGTAACAGGAAGAAAATGCCGTAATAAAGCAAGATAAACTTTGAGTCCCATCTGGAGCAGGTTGATGTAAAGGATGCTCAAACATATTTTGGCAGGTTTGGCATACTTTGCTGAGGCATCTTTTGTGGTCTCTGTGCCGAATTTTCTGCTTGGGTATTTTTCCAGTTTTAAAAGCTCAACTCCTTGAATTTAATCCACAATTTTTTGAGATGTCCTACCTGCAATTCTGAGCTCAGGTAGTGTGAGGAAGTGGCGTTGAGAAAGCGGCTGCTCTTGCACAGTTGGTGGTTGCTTATTTTTTCCTTCCTCTACCTCCTCCGATGTCTCTGACTCGCTGTCGGAAATAGTGAAGTGTGCAGCCATCGTGACATCTGTAGAAGTAAGTTGCAAGAAAAATTGTAAACTGGGATAAGCAAAAGCACAAAATATTGTATATTGCAGACAAGGAAATGGCCATAACTAGATGCATGCTATGCACAAATCATTGTCAATTAGTTTCAATGGCTGGTTAATACTAGTGTTGCCCTGCACTTGACTTGTTTGAGAGAATTGGAAACGGACATGTTGCCCATACAAATGAAATAAATGACCAAAACAACATTTGTTCAACATACAGTATCTGTATTATGATAACGAGCAAGTGTCTATATGGCAATCGTGCTACCATTTTACTGTCATATAGCACATTAGCTAATTATTCAAGAATCATAAAATGGCATCATCCATTGTATCGCTGATGCTGCCCCTATCTAACATAACACACCCAGCAGCAGGGTGACGCTTTGCGGTCCGTGATATTAGCCAGTCCAAAGGTATTCACGGTGTAACAATCTGCGAGATAACCGACATGTTTTGGCAACACGGACCCATATTTGATATAATAACCGCCTTGCTATTATACTGTTATTAAATCCAGCCAGCACACCTTATTCTCCGGCTAACACACTGACTCGCTTGTTTTGTTGTTGTTGACTGAAGAGGACAAAAGAAACTTCCTAGAGGGCGGAAGCTGCTGCGGGGCTAAATTAGCTAACGAAGTATGTAAAAAAAAAAAAAAAGTAGCAGTATAAATAGGTTTCCTTACCCGAAATCTTTATAGCGTGAACCCGAAAAGTGCGAGTGTATCCCTAGTTGGCCTCATGCGGCCGCAGCTGTTGTTTTTGTTATCGGCGTCTTGTCTTTTTAGCTGTATAATACACTTTAGCTCTTCGCTCACCCAATCGCCGAGCGTCACTGCACCGCCGCTGCGCGCTGACGTCACTGTTGCGAGCAGGACTGGGCTGGGGCTTTTGTTTGTCTCACCGGCTTACCTTAATATTCAGTGTAGAGGCGCAGAAGCTTTTAATATGGACAGAAGTCAAGATATTTGTATATCCATCCATTTCCATTTCTATTAGTGGTGGGATTCAGATCCTATACTTATGTAAAAGTAGTAATACCATACCACAGTTGTAATGCTCCATTACAAGTACAAGTCCTTATTATGAAAGACTTATTATGCAGGAGAGTGGCCCTTTAAGAGGTACATTATTACATATTGTATTATTGGAATAGTTTTACTGATGTATTCATGTGTAAGCAGCATTTTAATGTTGCTGGCTAGGATAAAGCTAATGTGGCCTAATTAGTCTGCTATATACTGTTGGGTGGTTTAACATATAAGAATGCATCATATTTTATTAACTGATCATCTTGTTTGAATGTAACATCTTAATCTGCAAGTTTCAGCTGCCCAATAAATGTAGTGGAGTAAAAAGTATAATATTTACATCATAAATGTAATGGAGTAGAAGTAGAAAGTAGCATAAAATTGTAAGTATGTAAGTAAAGTACAAGTATCTCTAAATTGAACTTGTACTCTAAATTGTAATTGCACTCAGCAGATGGAGCTAAGACTTCTTGTTTGTGTCAACTTAAAAGTTGAGTTTCATTATTCATTCTTGACCTCAGAAAGAGAAGTTGACAAAAAAATTGATGAATTGACATAGCCTACATAGGCCTTCACACATACATACATACATACATACATACATACATACATACATACATACTACTGTACATACATACTGACAGACGGAGACATTCGTGGAAATACCTGTTTGGGCTTGGGTCATGTTGGTTGCCTGCTGATATTAAGACTCCCTTTCTCTCTGAAAAGTATTTGCAGATATCATAAAAATGTATGTTAAAGGTGAATCAAAAGGGGGAGGGTAGAACCCGTGTTACACAACAGTTATGTGAGATTAGCTTTTTTTCAGATGTTGAGGATGATAAGGAAAGGGTGGGGCATGAGCCAGTACGCATGCAAGTGTAAACACACATATATAATAGATAATACTGTCTCTTACTGAACGTGACAAAATAATCATCCTGTAAAGTCATTTAAATGTATTTATATTTGGGGTAAGACGTCTTAGCATCTACCAAACTGCTAGCAAGAAGGAGGAAGGGCATCAACAGTGTGTTAAATCTTCTCGTGTCCTTTTCTTTTCCTTCTAACTGGGACATTGGAAGGGTTAGAAACTGATCAGTTTGTTGTCATACCTTCTATGAGCAGCAGGTGGCGAGGCAGGACTGTGAACTGATCTTTTGTGTCGTTTGCTAAGCTGTGTTCCTCTTTTGGTCGCACTGCTTCATCTCCTGTCACAGGTTGTCTGTTTTCTTGAGGGAAAAAAGAGGAAAAATCCCATAAGTTTAGTTTCATGTTAAATTGTGCCTGATTGGTCTAATAACATGTTTTGCAACGTGTGGAAAATGTTTCATTATGTCGGGGTTGCCCATGCAAATTGCATTGTAAAAATCTACGTCAACGGGAAAGAAAATGTTTCTCATTTCCTTAAAAGCTGGCCTTGCAGAAGTAATGCTCTTGACAGATTGCTGCTTATGTGGAAAACACGTCGTCTGTCCCTTATTGTTTGTACAAAATCATTATTGTAGCCTATATAGGGTGTGTGGGGCACTGTGTATCCTCTATGCTATTGTCTCTCTACTTTGCTCTCTTGTACTTTCCTCACATCAGCGCAGGAGAGTCAACCATGTAATTATCTACCATTTATATCTGGAGCTGCCTCTATTCCTCCTCTACTCCTCATTCTTCTCTCACCCTTCTCTTGCAATAAGAGCCTCTTGTGAGATTAGAAACAACATGAGTCTACTTTGCAAAGTCAGTAAGTGACACTTGAGTAGGAGGAGCAAACTGTTTTAGTGGAAACTGTGACTGGATTCGAGGCGATGTGATGCAGCTTCCTCTAATTCAGTGTAGCCAAATAGAACTAATGTGAGTTTCTAAGCTCAGACAAACAGGCAGAGTCCGCACAGTCAGCTTTTGGTGTAAGGATGGAGCAGCTCTAGAAAATGACTCTATTTTTGGAGGGATTATAGAAATAATACATGGGAGTTCTCGTTTTAGTTGGATCCGCGTGCCGTTTGAGAACCATAGAATTTTTAATCTGTGTGTGTGTGTGTGAGTAAAGCCATGTATTCACTATGTCTGTAGCATTTAAGAGCCATAAACTACCATCCACTAGAGAGAGTGTGTTTGTGTGTGCGTGTGTGTGTGTGTGTGTGTGTGTGTGTGTGTGTGTGTGTGTGTGTGTGTGTGTGTGAGAGAGAGAGACTGATCTCATACAGTTTTTCAAAAAAGCAGGATAATTTTCACATACATACACCGACACACGGACTGAGAGTGTGTGCCTGTGTGTTTGTGTTTAAGTCTGAAGGAGCCATACAATTAGCATCCATTTATATCTTCCTGTACCAACCTCGCCCTGCCTCCCTGCCCCTCATCTGGCAGTTATTTTGGGAAACGGAGGCGTATGCACTCCCACACTGTCTCTAAACCACCACTCAGTTTGTGTGTGTGTGTGTGTATGTATGTGGCTGTTGGAGAGCAAATGTAGCAGCGGCTCCCAAAACGTTCCTTCCAATTTAATGCCAGGACACTGCCTGTCTGTCTGCTGCCACTGCAGCAGCTTCACTCACTGTCGTTTCAAAGATTTCCCCCTCTCTGCAGACCATAGTTCAGTCCATGTCGGACCTGAGGAAGATGCAGAGCAGGTTTTGAATTATTTGAATGAGAGCTTAGAGAAAATAAAAGAAAGATGGTGTGAAAAAAGAATGACAAGTACAAGACGGCGTGTACCAGACAAAAAAGAGAGGAAGAGATGCAGACAAAGTAACTGGAAAAGCAACAGATCAAAAGTTAAGGCCGACCAAAAGATGAGAGAGGTGTCTGAGAGTGCAGAGGGAGATGTTAAGGTAATAGAAGCGCAGAAAAGGTGAGAGTAAATGTAATACTTTTGGAAGACTGCTATATAATAAAGAAGAGTTTGAGAGACAGAAATCAGAGGTGTAAGAGACAGGAACATGGAAAGAGCAAACTTAACCTACATCAGAGTGAATCCGCTCCTCCAGCAGCCCACTCATTTAACTTGTGCGCTTTCGTCATTGCTCTCAGTACATGCTCATTATCCTCTGACCGCTCCCTCGCTGTATAACTAAGACACTCTGTGATCACAAGGCTGACATATGGCAGCTTTCTAATTCGATCCACCCCACCCTTGTGCAGCCTGCCGGTCTTTCAACCCAGCTCTCCTTAAACTGAAGTTTTGGGACTAAAAATGGGTTGCTGACTTTCTCTCCAGTAGATGAAAAAATACAAAAATGCTCAGCTCATCAATTCATTTGAAATAGGACTGGTGTTTAAATCTTTCTCTTCCTATGACAAGTGAAGTCTGTCATTGGGTTGAGAAAACTGTCCTTTCCCCCAGTGCAAATAAAGTTTCAAGAACCTCTTTTCCATTGAATATCCTTAATCGTTAAAGGAATAGTTAGACATTTTTTGGGGATGCACTTTCTTGCCAAAATCACTCTCATGTCTGTATGCTAAATACGAAGTGACCATTAGCAGTAGCTAGCTTAGCTTGGCATAAAGACTGTTAACATGGAAACAGCTTGCCTGGCTCTGTCCTAAGGTAGGTCCACCTCTAATGCTCTGTAATGAAAACATGATATCATGTCTGTTTAGTGTAAAAATTTGCAATTACAGGGAAGCCAATGCTCTTGGCAAAGAAATTGTTTGGCACATAAGCACATGTAAAACCACAATTTGATATTTTTACACTTCAATGTTTGTATGTATTAAACAAATGGGATATAACTTGTTAATAAGTGAGCTTTAGAGGTGTACTGGTAAGAGGATTATGTTACCTTTGGACAGAGCCAGGCTAGCTGTTTTCCCATCTCAACCTTTAAGGAAAGATATAAGCTAAGCTAGCTGAAGATTGCTGTTTTATGGTTGTTGCTTCATGTTTAGCGTACAGTCATCGTTGTGGTATTAATCTTCTCTTCTATCTCTTCACAACAAAGCGAGTAAGCATGTCTCCCAAAATGTTGAACTATTCCTTTACAGAAATAGACTAAAATAGACAAAATAACTCTTCTACCTTCCAAGTCCTGGCTTTGCTAAAGGTTAAAAAAACAGTAATCAACTCCTGCCTTGACTTTAGTGGACACATACACACACACAAACACACACACACACACACACACACACACACACACACACACACACACACACACACACACACACACACACACACACACACACACACACACACACACACACACACACACACACACACACACACACACACACACACACACACGTTGGTCCCAATATAGCCAGAGGGATTGTAAGGACTGGTAGTAAAAGTAGTACGGAAAGAAAATCTAGTAACGTAAGTAAGCAATCTATTATAAGAGGAACAAATGAAGAAACAAAATTGATATTGTTAAATCATTTAAAAGTAAGAAGTCAACTGACTGGAATGACATGGATATGTCTTTGGTAAAAGATATTATTGAGTGTGTTGGGAAACCCCTGGTACATAGCGTATATGCAACGTGTCCCTTCAAAAAGGTGTATTTCCTAGAAAAATGAAAATTGCAAAAGTTATACCTATATATAAATCTGGAGTTAGAAATGCACTCTCAAATTATAGGCCTGTTTCTTTGCTTTCACAGTTTTCAAAAATATAGCAAGATGAAATGACTTTGTTACAAAACACAAGATACTAAGCAATAATCAATATGGGTTTAGAACTAAGAGAACAACCTCACATGCATTAATATAATTTGTAAAGGAAATATCTATTGCAATAGAAAATAAAGAATACACAGTCGGGGTATTTTTAGATCTTATAAAAGCATTTGATACTGTTGACCATGACATTCTATTAGAGAAACTGAAAATATATGAAATTAGAGGGGTAGCTCACTCTTGGTTAATTAGTTATTTGGAGAAAAGCCATCAATATGTCCAAATTGATCATTGCAAATCACAATTTCTGCAGATTACATGTGGGGTTCTCCAAGGATCAATGTTGGGTCCATTAGTTTTTCTGTTAAACATTAATGATATTTGTGAGGTTTCCAAAGTACTTAAAACTGATTTTATTTGCGGATGAATTTATTTTGTTCTGCTGAGAATTTCACAACAAGATTTCAAAATCAATTGAAATAGTATATAAAGTAAAAGATTGTTTAAATGAAAAATCATTATATACACTGTATTGTTCCCTCGTGCTTCCATACATTACTTACTGTGTGGAAGTATGGGGAAATACAGTACAGGCCAAAAGTTTGGACACACCTTCTCATTCAATGTGTTTCTTTATTTTCATGACTATTTACATTGTAGATTCTCACTGAAGGCATCAAAACTATGAATGAACACATATGGAATTATGTACTTAACAAAAAAGTGTGAAATAACTGAAAACATGTCTTATATTTTAGATTCTTCAAAGTAGCCACCCTTTGCTTTTTTGATAACTTTGCAAACCCTTGGTGTTCTCCCAATGAGCTTCATGGGGTAGTCACCTGAAATGGTTTTCACTTCACAGGTGTGCCTTGTCAGGGTTAATTAGTGGAATTTTTTCCCCTTATTAATAAAAAAGCAAAGGGTGGCTACTTTGAAGAATCTAAAATATAATTTTCCATTTTATTCTGTTAGTACTAATTCCATATGTGTTCATTCATAGTTTTGATGCCTTCAGTGAGAATCTACAATGTAAATAGTCATGAAAATAAAAGGAAACGCATTTGAATGAGAAGGTGTGTCCAAAATGTTTTTGGCTTGTACTGTACATATAAAACAAACACCAATCCAATCTTTATGCTTCAAAAGAGAGCCATACGAATTGTAAAGAAATCCACCTACAGGGAACCAGCAAACTTTTTTCACTGAATTAAAGGCTCTAACTAACTAAAAACATTACAAATCATGTACAAAGCAAAAGCACATAAATTACCAGAACGTATCCAAAAGTTGTTTACAATAAGAGGATGCCAACATGACTCAAGGGGAACTTGTATATTTAAAAAAGAAAAACTTAGTGAGGACCAATGCAAATTACCATTGTATTTCAGTTAAAGGAGTAAATCTATGGAACAGCAGTCAGGAGGAATTAAAAACACGTGGGACACTCAGTAAGTTAAAATAAATATTTAAAAATAATGTACTAAAACAATATGAAAATACTTGAGCAAAAAGTAAAAAAAAAATATTGATAAGTGAATAAGCTGTGTTTGTTGTAATTTGGATTGTGCTACTGTGTTGTATAGGCCATACTAATGTTTTGTATTGGTTTATTCTTGTTTGTTTACAACAGACGGAAGTAAAACAATTGTTATTTATTATTATTTTTTTCTCATGGAAAAATAATAAAACATGAGTTGTTTAAAAAGGGTAGGCAATATAAGCAAGAGATTCAGCCTACACCTGTTTCAGACTGCTAATATAATTTGTAAATGCATTGTTGTTGGTCGGCTTGTTGCTTAAAGCCAATCTGAAATAAACTTCAAACTTCAAACTGCTCTATTTTGTCAACTTACAAGCCACACACAAACTCTCGTCCCGCCCTTCTTTCAACCCTGTAATATCATCAATTAGGGTTGGGCTGTTTTCATGTGTTTGGAGTGGTATGTGTGTGCTCTGAGAGCTGATGTAGATATCTATACATGTTGGTCTGAAACATATGTACTCCATATGTGAACTTTGAGGTGCACACTGGTACATGCCTGTCATTATGTTGTCTAATGATAGTTCGTGGATAGTTGTAGTGTAGTCCTTGACTGGCTGTGGAAAAAAGCTCATGGTATGGGTGTGATGTCCTGTTCCTCAGACCCTTCTCCTTCATTTCAATGCATCCTGACATTTAGATGTGCACATGTTTAGTTTTTTAATTGTTCACAGTTTGATGCAACTTAATAATAGATCATTAAGTCTATATAATCACTATAATCACAATATAGTCATTATCACAATGCTGCTTTAATTGTCTGCAGTTAATTTAGCTTTTGTTGGCTAATCAGCATATGTGTACCACTGTTAAGCTCTGCCTGCAGCCAAACATATTTGTGTGTGTGTGTGTGTGTGTGTGTGTGTGTGTGTGTGTGTGTGTGTGTGGTGGCTAGGGGTGACATTGTCTTTGTTTTTATAAAGCACTTTGTGTTACATGACTTGTATGAAAAGTGCTATACAAATAAAGATTGATTGATTGATACAGTAAAGCCATTATCAACGTTCTTACTATAATGCTGAAATCTTTTATCACTATCTTATTATATTACATAGATGCAAATGTTATCGTAAAAGACAAAATCAAAATTTAAAACCGGCAGTTAAATTGTTGTCACTGCCACGACACACATGTAAAAGTGCTGGTGATGGTGCAGTGGATATGACACATGCCTTTGGTGTGGGAGACCTGGGTTCAATTCCCATTGCAATACATCAACCATTGTGTCCCTGAGTAAGACACTTAACCCATAGTTACTCCAGAGGCATGCGGCCTCTGACATATATAGCAACTATAAGTTGCTTTGGATAAAAGTGTCAGCTAAATGACATGTATTGTAATGTAATGTGAAAAAGTATAACAAAGTTATACTAAGGTGACACTCTTAGCTTTGCTCCAAGTCTCTGTTTTCCTCTTCCATCCTTCACAAGAAGAGTAGGTAATCCATCCTCCTTACAGATTTTATTTGTTTTACTTGGACAGTGATGAGAGGCAGGAAATTGGATGGAGAGGTGCAACATGGTAGAAAACGAGACACATTTTCTGCACAGATGAGAATACATGGTATCTGCATTAGTAGATCCGTCTTTCTCATTGCCTTAATCCTCTCCTCCCTCTTTCTCATTTCACCTACTCACAGACTGTCGGCATTTCCCCTTTTTATTCATTCATTGTGTCTCTTCCATTTCTCTGCCTCAATCACTTTTTCTTCATCAATGCCTTTTCTATTTTATCTTCTCTCATTTCTGCCCCGTGCTCTCTCTCTCTCTCTACTTCCCTTTCTCACAGTTTAAATTCCGCCTCCCCCCATTGTGTATCTGGGTTGCTGACTGAACTAGTTCATGTCAAGCTTGCTAGCTGATAGCGTCATTGCTCCTGTTTAATTTATGTGTTTTGATAGAAACAAGCTGTTGGACTCAGTCAGCTGGTAAAAAAAATCTTAAGAGCCTGACCAGAAACAAGAATGCGCTAAAAAACCAAGAGGCAGCTAAAACATTTTGGCGTGACTGTGATTTCCCATTTGGTTTTGTGTGGAGATAAAAAGCTCTCCATCACGTAAGGTGTTTGGAGACACGCAATGGTGTGCAATTCATTAGTGATCAGACTTCAGTCTCATACCGTGTACAACTTTTGCTCTACCCGGACTTTTTTCTTAAAGTTAGAATAGTGCTGTTAAACACTGTTGAGGGAGCAGCACAATTACATTAGCAAACCATTGAACGCTAATGAGAACTTCCACTGACTGCTGGCTCCAGCAAGTCCCAGTCAGCAGAACAGCAGTGGGATAAGTAACTCTAACATTAGCATAACAATACAAATCTGCATAAAAATTATAGAATAAAGGCTGTGATAGATGGCCATCATTACAAGGAAAGGAATTGGAATACGTTTGCCAATAACCCAACATATTTGTCATCCCACTTCTGCTCCTTAAAGCCCATTACATATTTCTACTGTATCCTTGTGGGTCTAGTCCCTGCTGCAGGCTGATGGACGTTTCCACAAAAGCAGAAGTTTTACAAAAGCATAAAGCCCAAAACTGCCAAGTTAACATAAGACATGCATATAAAAATGCAGGATGTATGTGTCTGTATGCTTATATGTGTGTGTTTGATTGTGTGTAGTCATATGAATCATAGGGAAAGGTCGGTATTGCTTGAGGGGAGAAGAAACGGAGGAAACAGAAGTGATGAATTGCACGTCAGGACCATTTTCCTTGCAACACCCCAGGTTATATTGAACTGCATATGTGTGTGTGTGTGTGTGTGTGTGTTTGCGTGTGTGTGACACAGAGAGAAAGAGCGCAGGTGCACGCATACTTGTGCATGTGAATAAGATATTTTGCACCTCTATGCATGTTTCTGTTTAATATTTTTGTGTGTTTTTTCTGTTCGTGGATGAGCAGACAAAGTTCAAGGCAATATTTATTTTGTCAAGTGTGTGTAAACAAGTTTCAGCATTAATGAAAATTGTGTGTGCTGGCTCACAATTTGAAGCTGAGCGCTAGACGTGTACCATGAAATACACACAATGCGTTGGATTTGAGCTTCTTTAGGGGAACTTTCAAAAAATGCCTGTGCATGTTGCAATCCCACAACATGTTCTCATGGTCATATTGGCAACTGTAAAGTTGAACTCGCCCCTGTGACTTGTTTCACTTGCAGCAACTTCTCCTTTATGATTTCTTTTAATTAAATACATAACAGCAAGAAAGGGCAGAAGAAGCTCAAACAGGAAATATTCTTATAAATGTTGTGGTGAACATGTACGTAACAGATCGATGACTGTAAGCTGTTAGCTTTCAGTTTCAGATAACAGCTCAGTGCCATCTTTGTTAACTCCATTTCCAGGCTTATCAACAACCAAGCAGGCTGACGGAGTCTGTGTGTGTGTGTGTTTGTGTGTGAATGTATGAATCTGCTAAAAATGTGCATTTTTGTTTTCAGTGGATAGACACAGCCAAGTTATGTAAAGTATATGTGTAAATGTTTGTGCACATAACAATCGCCCCCAGAGCCCTTAAGCACTTAGCAATCGACTTTGGTTGTGATTGACGAGGCGCCTAACGCCAGGACTCCACAGCGACAGATGCTGTGATGCAATTGTGCGGCCATTAGAACTGTAAAAACCTTGAGACAGAAAACAGTCAAGCAGCAGGAGTGGGAACATGCGTGTTTCTGTGATTCTTGAATCCATGTGTGCGGTTTCATATGTCAGGGCATGCCTGTGGGTGTATGTACAAGCAGGAAAGAATGTATTATCTTGCATATTTTAGCTGGTGTGAGAGAGAAACAGTGTAGTGTGGCAGTGGCATTCATCTTTTCCCTTTCAAATTATCAAGGCTCATTTGCTGGCAATCCTCCTCATCATTTAGTTGTGTTTTACAGCTCCCCTACGGACCATACTAAGCATGACTTTCAATTGCTCGGTGGCCGGACACAATGAGTCTGGCTCAATAATAATCAGGAGCCAACAATGCTTTATAAGATTAGAGATGAAGCAGAATGGCTTGGTTAGTGGGCTACTGTGTAATCATGTCCAATATTTGAGCTTTCTTCACGAGTACATGAGAGGATTCTGAAATGGGATTTGGGGATCTGGCCTCTATTAGCCTTTATTTACTGAAGATAGTTTGCTCTATTCACACTAGCTCCTTTCCAGCAGCACCTTGCTACAAACTCAAATACAAATAAATACAAATATTTAGCTAAAAGTTTATTGTTATTGTTATTCTTATACTGTATTTTCTGTACTGTATTTTTTATACCTCTTTATTTTCTATACAAGTCTTTTTGTAAGCTGCTGAAGCCTGCTGTTGGAAATCTAATTTCCTTGCGAGAGTCATCCCAAAAGGATCAATAAAGAGAAGTCTAAGTCTAAGTCTAACTCATATCCGTCTGTGCTAGTATTAAGCTAGAACATAGAAAATCCTTGGATTTTCCCAATATGTCATGATATACAGTATAGCCTATTTTGGTATAAATATAAGCCTATTATTTGTACTGTTTATAACAATTAGAAGGGAGGGTACTCATATTGGACAAAAGTCAGAAGTGCTAGTACTCTGTACTGATGAGTACTGTCCCATTTCAGGCACTGAAAGCACTAGAATGTGCTATTCCAAGAAGTGAAAATGATGTGGTTGCAGTAAAAAACTGGAAGTGTTTTGTTTTTAACTTATTGTGAACTTGGTGTATGCTGTAATATGGAAAACGATCTCACAAGGTCAACATGTTATTGGTCATCTTGGCTATTAAGGACAAATGTAGGGAGATTTGCCTCTTTTCTCTCTTGCCGAGAGTTAGATGAGAAGATTTATGCCACTCTTATACTTATCGTTATATATAAGGCTAAAGCCAGCAGCTGGTTAGCTTAGGAAATATTCTGGCACATAACCCCTGTAAAACCACTGCATTTCATCTTTTCAACCTAGTTTTGTACAACTTAAACAAACAAGATCATGTGAATTAGTGAGTTTTGGAGGTAATTGTAGGTGGATTTTTACTACCCATGGACAGAGCAAGGCTACCTGTTCCACCTGTTTCCAATCTTTAAGCTAAGCTAAGCTAACCGGCTGCTGGCAGTAGCCTCATATTTAGCGTGCAGGCATTACAGTGGTATCAATCTCAGCATCTAACACGTGGCAAGAAAGCAAATAAAAATGTTACCCAAGATGTCAAACATTTTCTTTAAGCACATTTACACTTGAGCTGCACAGTCACAGTTTTCTGTGTTACTAGTACAATCGGTTGTCACTGTAATGTAATTCAGTTGTCACTGTACATAATTCTCCCCACAATAGAAAAAATGCATGTCGAATAGGAAACTTTGGTTAAATTTCCGACAATACAGTAGCAAGTATGATGTATCGGTGCTTACTGTTAGAAACATTGAATGCAGCCAGTGTAGACCAACTTATATCGAATACAAAGGGGACGGGTGTAGGGAACAACAGCAAAAGGGGCCAAATCCGTGTGAACTAGCCTAGTTTTCACAGATTTTTGTGCTGCGCCAACTATTGGTCTGCCAAAGAGTGTGGAATACATGACCGAAAGCAGCATGTATTGCTCACCCAGGGAGTCAGTCCAAAGGCAGCTTCCCAAACTACGGCTCTTAAGAAATGTTTAGGTGTCACAGCCTGCAGCCTTGCTACCAAAATAAACCTTGATTTACTTCCTAACCTTTAATTTTTCCGGCCGAAGCTGAGGTAACTTGGATTTGAGTGTGTATTTGGAAGGCTGCTGTCATCTTGGCACCAACTAATTGGCCTCACCTCAAAAAAGTGGATAATTAAGATATTTTTTTTTCTTAAGTAATATCTGTGGAACATGTGGAAATTCTCAGTATTTCTCGGGAAAAAGGAATTGATTAAGAAAGATTAACAACCAGATAATTTGTTCGCGTAAATTGGAGAAGAAACGTACATTTTGTCGTACACCTGACACCATACAACCTGAGGCCAGGACCAACAGTCTCCCATACCAGTTGGATATTGTAGGTATGTAATGTACTCTAATGTGTAGGTTTGATCAGATAGATGGCTGTTTTTACTCATGCAATCCAAAGCTTAGCTCTGAGCATCAGCAGAAATAGAGCTTAAAGGGCAAAAGTTCTCATCTTTAATTGGAGTTTGTTTAATAGCGTGAAGTAACAAAGTGTGTAATGTAAAAATATTTATATGAAATATGGTCTCTAGAAAGTTAGCCTTTTCTGAAGTGGAGTGTGTGGTGTATATACAGTGTATATACAGTATATACACATGATGGATCCCCTTTTGCCTTCACAACTGCTTCAATTCTTCGTGGCATAGATTCAATAAGGTGTTGAAAACATCTCTCAGATATTTTGGTCCATATTGACACGATAGCACCACGCATCAGAGCCCATGTCGGTTGTAGTCTTAGTTTCCTGTTCATAGCTGACAGGAGTTGCATCAAGTGTGCTCTTCTGCTGCTGCAGTCTTTCTGCTTTAAAGTTCTTTAAGTTACCGTTGCCTTATCAGCTCGAACCAGTTTTGCCATTCTCCTCTGACATCTGCCATCAAAAAGAGATTTTAACTCAGAGTACTACCGCTCACTGGATATTTCCTCTTTTTTTGGACCATTTTCTGTAAATCCTAGAAATGGTTTTGCGGGAAAATCTCAGTAGATCACCAGTTTCTGAAATGCTCAAACCAGCCCGTCTGGCACCAACAACTATGCCGCGTGAAAAAGTCCCTTATATCACCTTTCTTCTCCATTCTGAACCTTGGTTTGAACTTCAGCAGATCGTCTTGACCATGTCTAGATGCCCAAATGTATTGAGCTACCGCTACGTGATTTTGATTCTATTGTGAAATCATGACAATCCGTGAAATAATCATGTTATATGTCAATTCTTAATTGAAACAATTTCCACATTTTTACAAATTCTTGTTTGGAGATTTCAGCCCAGCTTTACTGTGTATGAGTTTTTGCGAAACCAAACTATTAATGTTATACATATTCTTTTAGACTAATCTCTTACTAATAAAACATATTCAAATTTCATGACTCACCCTGTGATCTAATGAACATAACTGTACCCAATGTGACACAGTTTTCACGAGTCTCAAGCTAAAGAACCAACTTAATATTTAATGGAAAACCGCAATTATTCTCCAGGCAGAAATGGTTCACGCTGCTGCTTTTAAAGACGCTTCTGCGCTGTGGTATAGTCATTGTTTCAGCTATATTACAGAAGTAAGACGGAAGGCTCCGCTTATTCCCTCATTGCCATAGAAACTGGGTAAAAATGTAGCTTTCTCTGAAGATATCATTGGGGTTTGTTTGGCAGTGTAGTAGTGAGGCAGGCAGACACACACTACGAGGCGAAGGGGGAGGCTTAATAGGCAGTGAATCTGTAATGCTTTGATGCTGTGCTCGCAGGAGGAAATACAGCAGCGTTAGGAATGGTATGTGGTGGAGTCCTAGTAATCTGAATAGAAGATATTGGGAGCTAGAATCTGGTACATTGCCAGACTTTTGCTGCTATTTTGTAGTATACTCATACACTTATTTTCATTATTTTCACTTTTCACTTTGAAAGTATTTTGATGTTAATTTACTTTGAATAATTGACAATGATAATTATTTGTAGTGATCTATTACCTTTACTTTCAAATCAACTATGACTCACCCTAGGGGTAAGCAAATTGGCATTTCCAGTTGAATGCATAGACTGTATATTAAAGTGGCCATATTATCGGTCAGGGTACTTAAGTATAATCCGTTTTTTGTTTTAAACCAAAAATGAAAAAACGAAGAAAAGAAATTATAATAATAATAATAATAATAAATTGAATTTATATAGCGCTTTTCATGGACTCAAAGTCGCTTTACAGGGCAGGGTAGATTATAAAAACATAACAAAACAAGTAGAACAAAACAAGATACAGATGAAAAAGGGAGGGGGGCAGGTGGACTATGGGTAGGCTGAGGTGAAGAGATGGGTCTTGAGGCGGGACTGGAAGATGGTGAGGGACTCAGAGGTGCGGATCTCTTGGGGGAGGGAGTTCCAGAGCCTGGGAGCTGCTCTGGAGAAGGCTCTGTCCCCAAAACAGCGCAGGTTGGACTTTTGGATGGAGAGGAGACCGGCTGAGGTGGATCTGAGGGACCGTGAGGGTTGGTAAGGGGAGAGGAGGTCGGTGAGGAATGAGGGGGCCAGATGGTGGAGGGCTTTATAGGTGAGGACCAGGATTTTGTAGGTGATCCGGTGGGAAATGGGAAGCCAGTGGAGTTGTTTTAGGACTGGAGTGATGTGGTGCCAGGATTTGGAGCAGGTAATGAGGCGGGCGGCTGAGTTCTGGACCAGTTGGAGTCGGTTGATGTTGGTAGAGCTGATGCCGAGGAGAAGTGAGTTGCAGTAGTCCAGTCGGGAGGAGATGAAGGCGTGAATGAGTCTTTCAGCGCGCGGGGTGTGAGAGAGGGTCTGATTTTGGCGATGTGCGGAGGTGAAAGAAGGAGGTTTTAATGACTTGACGGATGTGAGGCTCAAGGGAGAGGGTGGAATCAAAGATAACGCCAAGGTTGCGGGCCTGGGGAGATGGGGAGACAATGGTGCCGTCGATGGTGAGAGTGGGGTTATTGGTTTTGCTGAGTGTGGATTTGGAGCCGATCAGAAGGAATTCTGTTTTGTCGCTGTTGAGTTTGAGGAAGTTGTGTTGCATCCAGGTTTTAATAGCTGACAGACAGGAGTTGATGTGGGAGAGGGGAGGATTGTGGGGGAATTTTGGTGCTGAGGTAGATCTGGGTGTCGTCAGCACAGCAGTGGAAGTCCAGGTTGAAGTGGCGGAGTATCTGACCAAGAGGGAGGATGTAGATGATGAAGAGGAGGGGGGCCAAGTCACGGAGCCTTGGGGAACACCTTGAGTGACTGTGGCTGTGGCAGAGGTGTGGTTGTGGAGAGAGATGAAATGGGATCTGTTGGAAAGGTAGGGGTGGAGCGCCAGCGGAGTGCAGTACCGTCGATACCGAGGTCTTTGAGTCTGGTAAGCAGGATGTTATGGCTCACAGTATCGAAGGCTGCACTCAGGTCGAGGAGGATGAGGATGTTGAGGGAACCGGTGTCAGCAAAGGTGAGGAGGTCGTTGAGGAACTTTGAGGAGAGTGGTTTCTGTGCTGTGTAGGGGCGAAAACCAGATTGGAGAGGTTCGAATAGGTTATTGGCAAGAAGATGGGTTTGTAGTTGTGAGGCGACTATGCGTTCCAGGGTTTTAGACAGAAAGGGGAGGTTGGATATTGGGCGGTAGTTGTTGAGAGAGGAGGGATCCAGACCAGGTTTTTAAGAATTGGGGTGACAGCGGCAGTTTTGAAAGCAGAGGGGACAGTTCCAAGGGACAGTGAGGAGTTGAAGAGGTTAGTGAGGTAGGGGCATAGGACCGGGAGGCAGGACTTCAGAAGTGGAGTAGGGAGGGGTCAAGGGAGCAGGTAGTGGGTTTGGAAGAGCTGATGAGTTTGGAGATTTCAGGAGGAGTGACTGGGTTAAACTGGGAGAGGAGGAAGGTGTGGAGGAGAAGTCCGGGAGGTCTGGAGGGATGGAGAGAGGAGGGTCCAAGGTAGGTGCTGGAGTAGATCCTGGAAGGTCAGATACAGGGGATAGGGATTTGTAAATGAGATTGATTTTGTCAGTGAAAAAGTGGAGGAATGAGTTGCAGAGATCCGGAGTAGAGGTAAGGAGGCTGTTGGTCCGAGGCTTGATGAGGTTGTTCAATGTGGAGAAGAGGGTTCTGGGGTTTTGGCAGGGGTCGGTGAGGATGGTGGAGAGGTAGGCAGATTTGGCAGCAATGAGGGCATCTTTGTAGGCGATGAGATGGGATTTATAGGCTTCATGATGGTGATAATGTGCATAATCACTGAAAATCTGATGGAACACAGATCTCGTTTATAATGTTATTTTGGTCTTATGTGTTAAGATCAAAGTTGACTAAAACCAATGCGCTCTGGACAGGAAGTAACATTAACGTGTCAAAATAAAAGTATGAGAGCTGTAATAACTGCCAGAAGAACAATGTACTTTAGCTTTTGCCTGTAGCTTGTCAGATTAAGCTACAGTTAATTATTTAGGGTTATATAAAGTATTTAATTGAGCAACATTCATTAATAGCCAGAAAGGGAGTAAGAATGGATATTGTTTTAAAATAGAAATAGGATTATAATAATTTTTAAATCACATTTTAAATAAAATCTGCATTCTCCTAGCATTATGTGTGGCGTTATTGACTACTTTTACTCTAATCTTACATCAGCCAGTAAAAAAAGGCAAAATCAGGCTTTTTTAAATTGCTCTGCAGAATATTGTATGTGACATGGTTGACCACATTAGCTGCCAATGAAAATGTCAATGTGATGAAGAACATAAATTAACAAGTTAAAGTGTACTGGAGACTCTGTCATTCTGGTCTGGTCTCCTCAGGCCCTGCAGACTGGACCAGAGTTCATGGTGAGCATGGTAGACCTCCTCACTGCTGGGCCTGTGCCTGGATCACCCAGCTTGTTAGATGCTCACTGCTCATACTAAGCCCTCGAAACAGTAGTTGGCCAATATTGGATAATAAAATATAATACATGATAGGTATTGTGTGGTTGAATTAAAATAAGGAATGGTCAATGGTAAGCACTGTGGCCTCACAGCAAGAAGGTACTGGGTTGGAACCCTGGTGGCCCGGGGCCTTTCTGCTTGGAGTTTGCATGTTCTTCCCGTGTCTGCATGGGGTTTTCTCCAGGTGCTCCGGTTTCCCTCTCCCTTTCACTTAATCGTAAGTTGCTTTGGATAAAAGCGCCAGCTAAATGACATGTCATTTAATGTAATGGAATGGAATGAACAAGTGAACTAAAGCACATAAGGCTTAGAATATAACAACAAAACAACATCAAATTCAAATAACTAAATAACAAAAACTATGTGCTGCTGTGTGCATGTGTGTGTTGTAAATAAAATAATTGGTACCAGTCCTGACTTTGCAATGCATTATTTTTCTGATCAAGATAACTGACATCTCCTGGTAAGCAATATAAATATTTACTGCCATTGTATTGTTGGAGCAGCAGTAGATGGAACAGAATCATGCAAACGTTTAATGTTACAACCGAGATATCTCTCTCTCTCTCTCTCTCTCTCTCTCTCTCTCTCTCTCTCTCTCTCTCTCTCTCTCTCTCTCTCTCTCAGAACATACACTTTCACAAAGGCTGGTGCATTTTTATCATATATTGTATGGTGCTGTGGACTCCAGTGGCAAATCTGAATCAGCAAAGTGGGCACCTGTAATATTCTAGCAGTAAAACACAGGTGTGGTCCAGTCTGCAGGGCCTGAGGAGACCAGGATGAGAGAAGCAACATGGCAGCTTCCTCACTAATATGATGAGAGGTTTGCAATGTGGCCCAGTTGTATCTGCAGGAGTTCTTCATCACACTCAAATTACAGTTTTTTACAATCACTAATTTCAGAACCTTGATGTCATTTTTCAAAACTCTAGACACAAAACTCAAAACGGTCATCACTTGTAACACAGGCTGTCCATTGTTCAAAACATTGCATTGTGCATTCATATCTTTAAAGAAATATTGCACTTGCACAATCACTGGTTCAAAAGACTAATTTATGGTGAAATACCATGGAAACGTTACTTTAGATCTCCCGCACACAAGCTACCCATAGTTTCACTGGGTCATTGTTCGTACAATCATTAAATATTGTAGTACAAAATAGGTGATACATGTTTCATTATGGTGCTACATGTAAATACATCCCTGTAAAAGTACTGCAGTAGTAGAGAGAATACTACAGACACAGTGGAACCATTGAACAAATTCGGAAATTTATCGATGAAAAACAATACAGTACGATCACAACATAGGCTTATTTGAATCAAAGCAAAATAATTAGCTAGGAAATAGAAAAGAAAAGACTGTAGTACTGTTGCTGTAAACATCAAATGCAGTGTTCCTCAACTTGCTTGTACTGTAAAAACAAACAAAGGAAAGATTACTGTATTCTACATCTTCATCAACTCTGTCTTGTAGATTTGGCCGGAGGTTCTCATCTACATCACAATGGATGTTTTCATTAGCCAAACATCTTGGAAAAAAACGTCGGGCATGGCAAACAATGTGGTACGAGTGTATATATATAGACACAGTACTTTACAGTATATATAAAGTATATATAAAGTATATATCTCAATCATCAGTAACGAGTTCCAAGGGCCTGCATCCATACAGTGCAGTACTGTCAATACTGTAAATAGTCTGAAAAGGTGGTACATGGGACCATAGAAACAGTGTCTGATACAGTAAACAGTAATACATTACAGTAAAGAATGATGATGAAATATTACATCCATAGATCATGTAGTCTAATTGGTTCATGCTCCACGCTAACTGGTGACAATGAATCTCGTTATTTTGAAACTTTCATGATCTAAACATGGAATATTGTTTGTTTCCATACAACTATGCATTAAGAGTAATGCAACAGTTACTTACCATTTTGAGCAGTTGTATCAATTGATAGTTAGATCATTGTAATGAAATGAATAGACAATCATCTGAAATGTAATGTGTGAATTGCTTTTTGAAATAGTAGTACTTTGATGTTAAGTTATGTCTTATTGAACAGGTGATCTTTGTTAAATGAACAAATGATCTTTTGTTTATGTGTATAGTATCCAAGCAATTGAAAGATGTGTTAGAGTTTTGAAAAATGATGTCATGGTTCTGAAATTAGCGCCAAAGTGATTGTAAAAAACTGTAATGGCAGTTAAGTTGGTCAACCATGTCACATGATTATTCTGCAGAGCTGCAATAAAAAGAAGCCTTTTCATTTAAGTGGTCAAGTGGTTTAGCCCTTATGTTGTCTTATAAATTGGGCCATTATAAATGTTATTGGCATAACAAAATTGACCATTTCATAAAGCATGAAGTAATTTATCACTCAATTCTGGGTTACCCCTTTTATCCAACTTCATTCCACTCATTAGTTTTACACTTATTTTTTGGATTCATGGTCAACAGACCTCATTTACATGAATTATACCTCATTTCTAAGTAAAATGAGGATATACGATAAGTTGTTTTGGATTGTAACAGACTGGTATATTCAATTCACTTTTATTTATAGTATCAAATCATAACAGGAGTTATCTCAGGACACTTTACAGATGGAGTACAGTACAAGGAGAATACAAAATAAGTTGTAGGTCCATGCCCTCCATAACAACACATAGAGGCATTTTCCGATCTGATGCCGCTATTGTTAAGGTTTGGTTAGGTTTAGGCACAAAAACAACTTGGTTAAGAATAGGGAAACAACGTTTTTTGGGTTTAAATCACTACATCGTTAAGGTAAGGGGATCTTTGTCATCATGGTTACACTGTCTTGGTTAAGGTAAGGGCACGACCACGGCCAACGTTGGCTGTTGGTAGGAAACAGAAAATGAACATCCGCCTCCCATGTTAATGCTCAACGTTTTGTTGACCCATCCATCCAGTTTGACGTCCTCCCTTTGTGGACACGTATTGTCTGTGTAGCCACAGCATGATATAGCTATATAGCTCATTCCTCTGTGCCCCAGAGCGCCGCCATTGTCCAAAAACTATTAAAACACATTAGGGAATCACGCTGTTGTACTGGGTGACATGTCCCTTTATAAACAAGGGCACTGTAGTTTATAATGAGTTGATCCCACATACATCCGGCTACTGCCGTACTGCTTTTGTGGCTGAGTGCCACAGAGAGGTTATGGAAGTCTCAAAGGGAGAGACAAACTGACAAACTTTTGCTTTCGGTCTTTTCATGGGATTTCTTAAAAAATAGAGAATATTGCATATACATATAGAATATTTATCCAGGCGGCTATGTTATTCATTAATAACATGCTTTAATATTACATGCACAACCATTCACAGAATCCTTGATTCACTTGTAGACTTTACTCTCAGCAGGAGCTGTAATCGAAATCTGTGTGTGGGCGCGTTGGATGTGTTGGCATCTGTATGTCTGCTCACGTGCTTATGTGTATTTCTCTTTCATGCACATTTTGTACCCATGTGTGGTTAAATGCGCTTGCTTGTCCAGCTATGAATTTGCAATTATGCATTTAGTTGGAATGCATTTGGATGTGCATGGTTGTGTGTGAGTTCTCTCAGCAAATATAACAGTTTGGCTGGAATTGTTCTCTCTCTCTCTGTGTGTGTGTGTGTGTGTGTGTGTGTGTGTGTGTGTGTGTGTGTGTGTGTGTGTGTGTGTGTGTGTGTGTGTGTGTGTGTGTGTGTGTGTGTGTGTGTGTGATGTCCCCTCCAATGTAAGACGCAAATGCATTTGGCTTGAATTGTTTAGTGTTAGCGTGTGCATACTTGTGTGTGTGTGTGTGTGTGTGTGATGTCCCCTCCAATGTAAGACGCAAATGCATTTGGCTTGAATTGTTTAGTGTTAGCGTGTGCATACTTGTGTGTGTGTGTGTGTGTGTGAGATGTCCCTTCCGGGTATGAATTAGCTTGCGGTGTAGAGGCCATGCTTCACGCTGAGACAGAACTCTGATCAACTGTGTCGAAAAGACGGATAATGTAAAACTTCTCCTCTCCCCTCTCTCATTATTTACATCGACTCCTGCCCTCCTCCTCCTCCTCCTCCTCCCTCCTTCTCCTTTTCCCATCTCCACAGCTACCATCCCTCCCACCCCTCCTCTGTTCTTTCGTCTCTCTATGTCCACTTTTCCAATGTTCTCACTGCCCTTTTTTCCCTCATCCATCTCTCACCCCCTCACCCCTCACCCCCCATCTATCTCATCTTATCACAAGCTATCCTTCTTTGCCTCCTCCTCCTTCCTTAGAAAGCAAATAAATCCATCTAAATGGCATCATTTTAGGTCTCTCCTGAAACTTGTTCAGTTTGGCCACCATGTGAGCCATTTCCAAACAATTCTCTCAAATGAGTATTTGATGCTTTCCTTTGTTTTATATCATTGTAAATTTAATATATTTGGGGTTTAGACTCACCATTGGAAAAAACATGCAATTTAAGATATCTGTCACTGTTTATTTTTTTTTACATTTAATATAGTATACAATTAATTGATTAATCAAAAAAAAAGATTGATAATGTAAGCAATCTCTGGTTGCAGCCCTGAACTTTTACACTTTTACACTAGCTATTTTCTCTCCTCTCTCCCTACAATGATCTGCGTTTATCAGTGCAGGGGTGGTGTTGCTGGGAGTGCATGCTCCTTTGGTTCACATTTATCCTCTACACCCCCCCAAACACACACTTACACACGGGCACAAACACACACAGTAATAGCCGCTGTCTAGCTCTCTGCCTTATCACTCGAGTCCTGCTCACATCAGCTCATCTTCCTCCAGTCTCCAATTTTTTTCTTTCTCAGCTCCACATCTTCCTCTCCCCCTCTCTGTCTTGTTGTTCTGCAAGTAAGAGAAAGAGGGGGGAGATGCTCCTAGCCAGGGAGAGAGAGTGAGAGAGATTGTGAGAGAGCGTGTGTAACAGAGAGAGGGAGAGAGAGAGTGAGGGAAAGAATGAGGGGGGAGAGAGAGAGGGGGTAGAGAGAGAGAGACACACACACACACACTGGGGAGGACGCAAGAGCGCGCAAGCGAGCCAACGGGTGAAGTGCGCGTGCTCTGTCACCGCCGCTGCTGCTTCAGAGGAGAGAAGCCGTTTATTCAGCTGCTGAATGAGGGACAGAACGGAGGGACCTATGAACAGATAGAGGGATGAGTGAGTGAGTGAGTGAGTGAATGAACGGATCCCAACCTGGGCTTCTTCCAGAGTACCGAGTCGGTGAGAAGACACAAACAACGTGTGTATTCTACTACTCTCTAATTTGAATTGATTATGCATTTCTTGTGATTGTTTTATTGTCGTATTGCCCTACGTGAACCGTGTGTGTGTGTGTGTGTGTCAGGAGACAATCGGTAAGTGTACACATATGTGAAGCGCGAGGATTTTGCCAATACCGTTAATTGCAGCGGGTGGTGCAATTTGCACAGATCGGTGCATGCGTGCGTAAATAAGGAGCACGGAGCCTGTCAGGGTGAGATCCGACAGAGGGTGAACGGGAGAGGGGAGAAAGTGATCGAATAGCTCAGGGAGAGATCGCGAAGGGATCAACCGGACAGCCACGCGTAGGCTACCCGGGGGACTCGCTCAGGTGTGTGCGACACCGCGGAGCCCTGTCCCTGTTCAGTATACCGCTCCAATTAAGCATTTAGCCAACGCACAGTCTCCACCAGAGAGGCTCGCGGGAGAACGGTGCGTGACATGTCCCCCCCCCAAAGCTGCAGGGGTAGGCTATAACCCTGGAACCGCGACGAGCGGGGCTGTGGAACGCGCAGGCTGTAATGCCGGTGGCCGGGGAGGGAGAATGAAATTATAGGGTCAGGGATAGTGAACGCATCCGGGTCTGGAGGGACTGCGCACCCGGTCAGGGTGCACGAGAGGCTAGGCAATGGAAACAATTGAAGCCAAATAGGATGAGAATGTGATGTTGAAGAAGGAAATAACGGTCTGGCGGGATTAACGATGATGAAATTGAAATTGAAATGTACAATAGTAGGCTAGTTGTGTATTTCTTACAGATTAAAGCCCTATTTTTATTATAGAGATAATGATAATTATGTGTAAATGCTGATGATGGGTTTGCTGGGAGTTGGTGATGATGATGTTGATGCTGGTCATAATGAGGATGATGTTACTGGTGATGATGATGATGATGATGATGATGATGATGATGATGATGATGATGATGATGATGATGCTGATGGTGGTGGTTGGAGTTTTGATGACGATGGTACTGGTTATAAATGGTTTATTACATTTTCATCCTTTTTATGTCTCGTGTACAGTCGTCCTATAATCGTTTACACTTGCACCTTCTTATGATACTTTTTTATGATTGGTGGAAATGGGTGGTGTGCAGGTGGTGATGAGGAGGAGGAGCAGAATGATGGTCAAGGTACTTTTTTTGATAATAAGCAGCATTGTAATGGTGATGGAAATATTAACATTAATGTTAACAACGCTGACGATAATGATGGCATATGGTAAAAGGTTTGATGATGATGACGACAGTAGTAGTTTTAAAATAATAGGCTCATGGCAGCATGATGATGATGATGATGATGAGGCCTTTTTATCAAGGATAAATAATTAACATAAAGATATGTCACCCTCTCAATAATTCAAACACACAATCTGTCTAAGGAAATGTAGGCTATAGACTAATTTGCATATCTCAAACCATTTTTCAGCTTCCACCAGCAAAAATAAGTCTTTGTGTTAAGCAGCTTTGGGCATTTACCAGCTGCAAGAGCCAATGTGGGCCATGTCTGCAGGGTGGTGATACATGAGGCAACATTTCGGACAATTCAGACACGCAAAGCAATTTTCAGCAACCAGCAAAGAGTCAAAAATGTATTCCGATTTTTGCTCGCAGCAGGATTATATGATATATTGATGAAAGGGAAGTAAAAAGACAATTTTTTTGAGTCAAGTCTTGGTTTATAAGCCATGACACAGACACAAGACAAGATGAATCTTTGTTGATGATTCAGAGTAAATTTCCATTAGCATCAGTTTGAATTTATAAAAAAGACAACCCACTCATTTTATGTATGTATTTGTGCTTTCAACTAATTCGGATGCAGCAGCAGTATGTTTTGGGCCTCTCTGATGGATTTTGTTCCATCCGTCCAGTAATTCATCCTGGGGGAGCTGTGTCTGTAAATAAAGTCCGGAGAATCCAGGGGTTTGGAAGTAACACCACACACATTTATTCATTATTTTGGTAGAGTCCTAATCCTGGAAATGCCAATATTGACATTGATTTGGTCAGGCTTTTACATTTATAGTTTGCAACTAGGTATTTGTGTGCGCTTTTGTGTATGCAAATAATGCCTGCTGCCTCCGTAACTGCTAAGTCTCTGTGTGTTTGTGCTGCCGTCAAAAATATCCAAGACTTTCTGTCTGTCGCTTCCTTTCCAGTGACTGTATCCTCATTTAATCCATTAATGACTTAAACAACATACTGACTTCCCCACTGGTGAAGGTAGTAACCCACATGTTGGCCTCTATTCTTGTCCATGTTAATCTGTATAGGTGGCACCATTCTCTGGTTATTTGTGCTGTTACGATTACTGACCCAATGGATCCCGCTACTGTCATCATAGTGTGTCTGGCCAATAGCTCGGAGGGACAGGAAAGTCCCTGTGGTCATAATCCTCTTCTCTCCTGTGTGTGTTTGTGTGTGTGTTACATGCTGTTAGGACTCTCAGTGGGGGATTGCCCTGGTGATAGAGGACTTGTGTTCTGAATGGTCTCAGGGGGAAGAGGATGTTGATAACGACTGGGAAGTAGAAATAGAAGAAGAATGACTCATTTAGCCAGGATGCTTCTGTAAAGGTTACCAGAGGAGAAATGACAATAGCATATATGATAGTTTTAGGTGTTTTAATTGAATGATACACAACATTTAAATCTTTAAGGTCTAACCTATTATTTTTTAACGGTCCCCTTATGGCCTCCAGGCCTTAAACTGTTCCTGATGGATGGATTAACTTATTGATTCCAAAAGTCATAATTTTTACATTCAGATAGGCTATTGTCAATTCAAATTTACTTTGACATTGTTGTTGCTCTAGCTAACAGGAGCTAAACAGCTAAATTGGATAGCAGTTGTTGAGCTAGCTTGATTAGGGGAGAGGCAGGGGGCATGTACAGTAATTGGCTGAAAGGTGACAAGGTGATGAACTCCGCTCTCGTATGTCATTATAAAATAAGGAAATGCCATTATAAAATAAAAACAGACTTTTGAAAAAGTTCATTTTGGAAAACAAAATCCATAATGAAATAAAAATGTACCCCAATAAAACTCTAACAATCATCCATCCATTGTCAACCGCTTAATCCGAGAACAGGTAAGTAAGGTAGCCCAGACGTCCCTCTTCCCAGCTACGGTTTCCTACTCCTCCTGGGGCATCCCAAGGTGTTACTAGGCCAGATGAGATATATAATCCCTCCAGCGTGTTTTGGGTCCATCCCGGGGTCTCCTCCCAGCTGGACATGCCTGGAAGACCTCCAATAGGAGGCGCCCAGGAGGCATCCTTCAATCATCAATCAATTAATTTAACCCTAAACACTTTGGGGCTCCATGTGCCTGATGAGTGCAGTGCAAATTAGCCTGTTTTCCCATGCATTCTCCCCAGAGTGATCATTAAACTTTTAGTTCTCATCTCAAGCTTTCTGACTGACTCGCCAACTACATTTTAATTGTGTGTGTGTTTGAAAAGTGGCCTGAATCTAAATTTTAAAAAAGTCCAATGCATCTCCTTCATCTGTTTAGACTGCCAATTTAATCAGGGGGATGTCGAGAGGCATTTTAATCTTACTGCGACCTAGCTGTGATTCCTCCCTCAAGGCTTTAAAAAGCATGGCATCCTGCCTACAGGTTGATTAATTAAATCCCTATAACAATAGAATGTGAGGACAGTGATATATCATAGTGTTCACCTCTTCTCTGGCTGTGGCACAAAGTTGTTGGCCTATCCTGTTTTATTTTATGCAGTGTTTGACATTCATGGAAAGTGCTCAATATGCTGCCAGCTCTGCCCACGTGCCACATCACACATTGTCACCTGTTGGAGTAGAGTCTACTGTGAATGAAAGCCAAGGGTTGTACTTATACTATCAAACCTCAAACTTTACAGTCTGTGCAGCAATTTGTTAAATTCAGCCATAAAATTAGAAAATGACCTTAAACCTGATATAGCCTACCTGGAAACAGTTGGGAAACACTTGATATGATAGAAAAGTAAAAAATGTGTTTAACACAATGTGACAAAGTAATGCACCCCAATCAAGTATTAAATAAAAGTATACTCTGCTGAAAAAAAAGTCAATAATTACTTACACAGAGGGCTGGAACAATATCAATTTTAGATTTATTCTGAGTGTAACACCCTCTGAGTTAAAAATAAAAAAAAATAAAAAAATAAAGATGAGTAGTGCCGACCTAATACCACCCTAATTTCTCTCCTGGGCCAAACAGGTTGGCCGGGCCTCTCACATCATTCATTCCACTCAGTTTCCAATCACTCCCAGAGCACGTCTTCAGGGATTCATTTGACACGTTTACTGCCAAATGGTGTGATTTCTAAGCTGGGCGGCCGTTTCTGATGTACCAACAGTGATCTCACTTTCACGGCAGACTGATTTGGCCCTCAAACTTGTGTACCTCACTTAGTCCTTCGGAGGTAAAGCGTCAAATGATGAACTAATTTGTTAATAGCCTGTAGCAATTTTCTTAGTCCTCATATTGACCAAACCAGAGAAGACAGTGGGATCTTGCAGTATTACTCCCCTCTCAGTTTGTACAGTGCCTTGCGAAAGTATTCGGCCCCCTTGAACTTTTCGACCTTTTGCCACATTTCAGGTCTCAAACATAAAGATATAAAACTGTAATTTTTTGTGAAGAATCAACAACAAGTGGGACACAATCATGAAGTGGAACGAAATTTAACAAAATTCATTCTTTTAAACAAATAAAAAACTGAAATATTGGGCGTGCAAAATTATTCAGCCCCCTTAAGTTAATACTTTGTAGCGCCACCTTTTGCTGCGATTACAGCTGTAAGTCGCTTGGGGTATGTCTCTATCAGTTTTGCACATCGAGAGACTGACATTTTTGCCCATTCCTCCTTGCAAAACAGCTCGAGCTCAGTGAGGTTGGATGGAGAGCGTTTGTGAACAGCAGTTTTCAGTTCTTTCCACAGATTCTCGATTGGATTCAGGTCTGGACTTTGACTTGGCCATTCTAACACCTGGATATGTTTATTTGTGAACCATTCCATTGTAGATTTTGCTTTATGTTTTGGATCATTGTCTTGTTGGAAGACAAATCTCCGTCCCAGTCTCAGGTCTTTTGCAGACTCCATCAGGTTTTCTTCCAGAATGGTCCTGTATTTGGCTCCATCCATCTTCCCATCAATTTTAACCATCTTCCCTGTCCCTGCTGAAGAAAAGCAGGCCCAAACCATGATGCTGCCACCACCATGTTTGACAGTGGGGATGGTGCGTTCAGGGTGATGAGCTGTGTTGCTTTTACGCCAAACATAACGTTTTGCATTGTTGCCAAAAGTTCGATTTTGGTTTCATCTGACCACAGCACCTTCTTCCACATGTTTGGTGTGTCTCCCAGGTGGCTTTTTGGCAAACTTTAAACGACACTTTTTATGGATATCTTTAAGAAATGGCTTTCTTCTTGCCACTCTTCCATAAAGGCCAGATTTGTGCAGTATACACGACTGATTGTTGTCCTATGGACAGAGTCTCCCACCTCAGCTGTAGATCTCTGCAGTTCATCCAGAGTGATCATGGGCCTCTTGGCTGCATCTCTGATCAGTCTTCTCATTGTATGAGCTGAAAGTTTAGAGGGACGGCCGGGTCTTTGTAGATTTGTAGTGGTCTGATACTCCTTCCATTTCAATATTATCGCTTGCACAGTGCTCCTTGGGATGTTTAAAGCTTGGGAAATGTTTTTGTATCAAATCCGGCTTTAAACTTCTCCACAACAGTATCTCGGACCTGCCTGGTGTGTTCCTTGTTCTTCATGATGCTCTCTGCGCTTTAAACGGACCTCTGAGACTATCACAGAGCAGGTGCATTTATAACGGAGACTTGATTACACACAGCTGGATTCTATTTATCATCATTAGTCATTTAGGTCAACATTGGATCATTCAGAGATCCTCACTGAACTTCTGAGAGAGTTTGCTGCACTGAAAGTAAAGGGGCTGAATAATTTTGCACGCCCACTTTTTCAGTTTTTTATTTGTTAAAAAAGTTTGAAATATCCAATGAATTTCGTTCCACTTCATAATTGGGACCCACTTGTTGTTGATTCTTCACAAAAAATTACAGTTTTATATCTTTATGTTTGAGGCCTGAAATGTGGCAAAAGGTCGAAACGTTCAAGGGGGCCGAATACTTACGCAAGGCACTGTATTTGTGTTAAATCTGGTTCTGCCTTGTATGGAAAAAAAATCATAATCACAATTATTTTGGTCAATATTGAAATCCACATTATTAAATATGATTACTCATTGACTTTCGGAAAGATGTTGCATTTATTGAACTTAAAAAAACAAACAAACAATGAAACCGTTAAAGAGGGATCAAAAATGAAAACACCTGGAACTGTGAAATTTCCCTTAATACTTTTTCTGTTTGAACTATTTTTTATTCATTCTGAACACAAGACAAAATTAGTTTTCTTGTAAAAGGTAATGTGCAAAATAATTGTTTTTCTCGATTACATTGTTTTTGTGATCGTTAGGAGCCGTAATCAAAAGTTGATTAATTGTACAGCCCTAGTTAAATCACTAAGAAGGGGTAAATTTATAGTTTGAACTTGCTCCATTTATCACGCATGTGTAAGCCTCTTGCATTAAGTATATGTAAACATATTCAGAGGGTGACGTTTTTTCTCTATAAAGCACAGCCGTAAAGAAAGAACACCTTGGATTGTGAAGATCATAAAGCACCAGATTTTATACATATATTTATGAATGAGAGGGCAGGTTTAGATGTAGTTGCTGAAAAGGGAGTGCTAACAGAGTAATCCACTTTAATAGCTTCATTACAGTGGCATTATACCTTGCATTACATCCTGAGTTAGTTTTGTTATGTCATGCCGTATTTTAGTGGCAAATGTAGATAACATTGCATACACCAATGCTCATCAATCAAACAAGGAACAATCCATTACAGTCAGTGATAGCAGGTCCTCAATGTACAGTCGCCTCAGTAGATTAGGATGCAATGCAGCAGCAAGGCCTGCATGGGTTTAAAGCCAACTGCTCGTGTCCTATAGACAATGAAATGGAGCAAACTACCAGTGGGTCTTTAACTTCTTAACAGCAGCTACTGTAGCTACAATTAAAGGATAATGGAAAATGCTAAAACTTAGCACTGTTAGAAGAAAAGAGTCTGTAAGTTTCAGTTATTCAGCAATATATGTAAAGTTTGCTTACATTAGCTACCTAAAGCTATTGGTAATACCAGGCCAAGTAAGACCCTCAATGTAATGAGCTGAGCAAAGGTGCGTTCTATAATTCCCATACTTTTCAAAACTTTTTTCAAACAGATAAATGCATTTTAGCTTATGCCTTCATAAAAATGGAACAGTTACCCGTTAAGATGTAACGTGTTAATCTCCAGTTCCGCGTGACTGGCTGAAGATTTCTCTGCAGAATCAGGCATGAAGGACCATTTGTCAGGACATAGTCTGGCTCAACGGATGTACTTTGCTGGGATAAAGCCTGACAGGAACAAAGCATGTTCCTCCCCTCTCGCTGTCTACGCTATCAGAGCGTAGTGCCGCTCAGGACTGTTGTGATTGATTTAAAGAAATTCAAACAAGCCAGAGCATTTTTTCCCCCTATCCCAGAATAGAAATGTGGTGTAGCCAGACCATACTGTAGCACTGATGCAGCGCTGTGGAGATGGGTCTGGCAATGCAAGACTTTACCAGGACGCCTTTACCAGGTTATCACACAAAGGCAGACATCCTCGACATTCAAACACACACACACACACACACACACACACACACACACACACACACACACACACACACACACACACACACACACACACACACACACACACACACACACACACACACACACACACACACACACGCACATTTACAAACAGACACAAACACACACACGTACATTTACAAACAGACACAAACACACTTGATGGCGCCATCATCACTGTCACCCCACCAGATGATGTTTAAAGATAACCTGGCTTATTGATATGCAGAGATGCTTGCCCAGCTGCTGCTGCTAAGAATAGAAAGCTCCAAGGTGGACTGGAGCCATTTGTTTTATGAATAACCTCAGCCTATCACACACATACACACACACACACCTGAACTGGCGGCAGCGTGTGTGAGTGATAGTAACTGTGTCTGTAGCTGTCTGTGTGATCCGTCTGTATGTGATGATTCACAGGGCAAACTGTCCCGGAGATGTTATTATTGTCGGCGATGTTGTTGTTGCCTTAAATTACATTTCGGGGATGGCTTGATGCTTGGCAGCATGATACTGCTAAGTGCTAAGTGGAGAAAAGTGAATAAGGTGGTTATGATTTCTGAAAGATAGAGGAAGAAAAAAAAAAAAGCAGCTTTTGTCCTTTTCTCAGTCGCTCTCGGAGGCCATATTCAGCACAATCTGCTCTTGTGAATTCATGAATGGGATGCATGATGTGAAATGGACAATCACAGACCTATCCAATCAACTGTGAAAATGGGCCCTGATGAAGAATGCGTTGACCTTTTTTTAAAGCTTTTCTGAGGGGACAGGCTTAAATAGGCATCCTGTGAAGTGAACAGTTTGCAGAAGGCATTGTGTGTTCTTTTTTGTAAAGAGGGTTCTAAAGCATTGAAGTAGAATTGCGGTGAGTGTGAGCCTCTTTGGAGAAGCTACTGGTTGTCGAACAGATGAAGCACTTGTTTCTGACGCAGAGATCTATATTTTCTCTCTCTGTTTGTGACTCCCTCTACTTCTTTCTCTCCCTTCTCTGCCCTGTTATTTTTGGTTCTCTTTCCCTCTCAACCCTGTTTGTACAGCGTTCACTCTTTAATTTAATTTTCTCCTTCTCGGCTGTCTCCATGTCTCTCTTTCTCTCTGTCCCTCTCTGTCTCTCTCTTTTTCTACCTCTTTCGTTATGATACAGGATTTCTACCGTGTGTGTGTTTAGTGGGTTTGCACTGTTATTTACCACACTTCCAGCAAGGCATTCCATTACCACCAGTACATACAATATGTAAAATAAAACTGGCAACAAGTGTTAACCTGTACCCTTTAAAATAAAAGTCCACATCGGATTTTTCAGGGGATGTATAATGTCCTATTCATAAATAGCGCCACAACATACACGCTACTGCTACCTGTTTGTGTGTGTCTGTTGCATACTGAAACAAAGGCACGGGTTCCATCTTCATTACTGCTAACTACGACAACCTTGAAACGCTTTTATCACGGTACTTTTCAACTTTATAGATGCAGCACTTTCTATCAATTAGTTTTCATGCTAAAATGGTAGCCTACAGTCTAGCAGTGTTGCACAATATCTTAAAAACAATCTAATAAGGTGAGTGCAAAATCTGTAAATGAAAACTATGGCTTAATCAGACAATGCAAATCAATGCAGGCCTCCGCCGACAAATTAGAGTGCAGAGCAGCATTAAACGGGTGGAGCACCAAGTGCATGAGACAGCCCCAACATTACAACTAAACATCCATCAACAATGCTCCTGTACCCAAAAACGGCTCTATGTTGTGTTTTATTTTCTGCCCCAGTGCATGCAGTAATAACCTCATATAGCCACTCACACATACGCAAACTAGTTTGAGGAAATGCTGAAAAAAAGGATGATCAGATGTGGAGTTCTTTTGGGCCACTTAGGGGCAGCAGAACCAGCTGTAAATACATTATATAAACTTGATATGGTTTAACTGTTGGCAAATAATAACAACAATTACCTATTTACACATCCTGCAGACACACAACAATATTAGCATTTATTTGGAGTCAAGCTTTTGCCCACCTGATGAACATCTGCTCTCCTTTTAGCTCTGCTTTTTGGAATATGTGACTCTTTTAGCTGCAGAAATGCTCCGATGTATTCACCAGCTAGTCACTAACTTTAATTCAGTTTAATTATATTATAAATAGTCATTTGACGTATTGTGAATATATAAACATTAATTATTGCAGCAGCTTTAAAATTAAATTCATATATGGCGAGAAATCACGGTTTTCCTGAGGGGGGGGGGGGGCGCCTTGGGGGGGGGGCATTGGTCTGTGATTTATTATGACAGTAGAATGAGAATAGTTTTATTGTATTTCTTTGTCCGCCCCTGTTTCACTGTCACTTTCATTTCCTTCCACCTCTTTCCACCTTGCTCTTTTGTTTCCCTCCTGTACAGTCGCTCCCACTCCCACATCTTTTTTTTCTGATTACCTCCACTCTCATCTTTATTACTCCTGTCTGTCCTTCTCTATCAGTCTCTCTCTCTTTCTGTCACCTCACATCCCCAAATCCCCCTCTCTCTCTGGCTTTCTTCTCCCCCCCCTCCATCCCCTCTGTTTCCCAGCGCACGCCATTACTCTCCATGACCTCCTCACCTGGAGCCCTCTTCGGTCTGTTACTCCGCTCCTGGCTTGGTTACTACCTCTCTGCTTCACCCCTCTTTTGTCTTCTCTCTGTCCAATTTCCTCCATCACTCCCATATGTCCTTGTTACTGTCTCTTCCTGCCCAGCTCAACATCCTTTCAATCATTAGAGATCTTACCCTGTCCTGCCCTATAACGCTTTAGCCTACATTACATTTCCTAATTTACTTATCTTTATCTATCGTTTAGTTCTCGTCCTTTCTGTCCTTGCTGTTTCTATCCTTCTCTTGCATAGTTATCTGTCACAGAAGCATAAACCCAAACCTAGCTTATATAATCTCATAAGAGTCCACACACACATACCAGCTGTCCAGCCACGTTGCATGCATAGCTGCGGGGAGTTTCGGCATGCAATGTTTGTGCGACGGTGTGTTCACGAGTGCATGCACGTGTGACTGTGAAATCTTGCAAGTGTCGGGTTTATTGGAGCGGGTGGTTTGTCTGTTTGTGTGTGTGTGTGTGTGTGTGTGTGTGCGTGGAGGAAGGATGGTAGTGTCTGGTGGTTTTCTGATTGGTTTAAAGAAGGGATGAGGATCAGAAGCGATTAAAACAATAAAAATATAATGAAGCAGGAGTTGGACGACAGGCGCTCCTAAATAACCATAATCCACTCTGTTGTCATGCTCTCAACTACTCTTTTGCTCACATAGCACATCTCCAGCTTTTTCAAACACGCACACACCACTGCTGTGCGAATTACCTTTCACCGCATTTTCTCTTTATATTTGCTTTCCCCAGTTCAAGTATCCGTGGTTTGTCTTTGTGTTTGTGAAAGTTTGGTGTACTCTCAGATCTCAGTGCGGCCGTTTTTAAAAGGGCACGGGTGCCAGCATGAATCTGAACATAAAACCATTTGAATCTTTTCTTTTGCTACCCGAAAGTAATGCCCTCTTTTGAAAAATACATTTTGGCCGTGGAGCGTTTTCACTGCCTCTCTGCGCTGCTCCTGTGAAATAAAGAAAGGGCAGCGTGGGGTTTTTCATCACACGGGAAAGCTTTGTGCTAATGAAAGACTCGGTTTCCATTTAACTTCATTAGTTTCACCGCAGCTCTGTTGCTCCCATTTCCTGAACACAAACAAATCAAACGTGCTCGTGTTATCCATCTGCTATGCTATCAAACTGTACTGCTTCTTTGCATCGCTCACAGCCCCACACACACACACACACACACTCACACAGTTTGGCACACCTCCTTTTTTGAAGCTTCATTCGAAGAAGCAGTGCTTTTCTCATCACCACAGTGCTATTTCATTTTGAAATGAAAGAAATGAGTGGGAAAAGGGGCAGGCAAGCGCCAACTCCTTATGAATTATGGCTTGACACATCTTCTCCCTTGCAGTGTAGCAGTCGCATTTTATCCAGATACCCCCTTCTTGCAAAAAAAACTCCCCTTTCCTTACTGCTGCAGTTGCCCAAGACGTTGCAGACACACTGATCCATAAACAAGTTGACTTGAGTAATTCCACAGTTTGTGAAGCTTTATACATAAAGTGATAGCAGGTCCTCTCAAATCTGCATTTCTCATTGGTTTGCTCTTACAACTGCATGTCACTCGGAGTAAACACCACAGCTACGGCAAGTGGCCGTGACATCAAAATGGAGAGAAGCTTTGGGTGGAGGTGTAAAGGCGACCAGGGTGAATGTAGCGCAAACACTCAAAGACTAAGGTTTCCTCAGGACAGCTTGTGTGTGTGTGTGTGTGTGTATGTGTATGTTTGTTTGAGAAGCAGATAATGCTTTTATGTATAGGGTTAAGTATGTATAGAAAGTCACATGTGGGTTCAAATGCTGTGATGACTTTTAGTTGTGAACCTAATGTGCGTGCATGTGTCATCAGGGCCCAGCAGCAGAGAAATAACACTTATATGAACAGCCTGTACAGATTTGTGTGTGTGTTTGTGTGTGTGTGTGTGTGTGTGTGTGTGTGTGTGACCAAGTCACTGTAGCAAAAAGAAATCCATACGAATGAAGGAACACTATAACAGCCTGCATGGAAGCATGGTGTTCTATTGTGAGAATGCTAAGTTTAAATGTTCATTCTCAATGTTTGTTTCTCATTCATTTATTTATGCATGATAACCGTGTGTGTGTGTGTGTGTGTGTGTGTGTGTGTGAGTGTATGTATGTATGTGTGTGTGTGTATGTATGTGTGTCTATATGTGTGTGTGTGTGTGTGTGTGTGTGTTAGTTAAGCTTGCTCCCTCAGGCTCTCTGCTATCCTCTCTGTGTGTGACATTAGAAAGGGACGGAAGTCTGAGCACCGTGCTGCCAGTACAACTCAACATCACACACACACACACACACACACACACACACACACACACACACACACACACACACGCAAAAACAAACAAACGGAGGCCGGCAGCAGATACTGGATATGAACATCTGCAATATGACTTGCGCTCGAGGAGAGCAGAGTGCGTGTGTGTGTGTGTGCGTGCGTTAAAAACAAATAGTTCCATGACTTCCTATCCATAGAAAGCCGAAAAAGATTATGCCGATTGGGAGTTGCATAACCCCATACGTGTAATATGCATTATGAGATTGCATACAATACATCATGGGGATTATGTAAAGCCACAGTTCCAGAGCTGTCAAACTGCCAGTGCCAGTTGAAAGCAGGCTTCCACTATCACAGCATGCAGTCCACAGCTGCATGGATTATATCATAACGTTTCTATTTAGTTTGTAGCTCATTAGGAATCCCAAAACACCTGGACACTATGTTACATTAGATATATTACTGTAGGCATGCACGGAGAGCGCACACAACATCACACGACAGACTGCTTGTATATATTACATTGCATTAAAATTGCTGGACACCGACCAGCCAATCAGAATTGATTATAATTCCATCATGTCATGGTAGGATTCATGATAAAGTACATACGGTAGCAACTGATGCTGGATTTATTTGGAAAAAAAGTAGATCTAATATAGACTGGGGCCAGCTGGCAACACCAAAGCTCCGCCAGATTATGAAGGATTTCATATTAAAGTGTGGATACATGGTAAAAGGTCCGTCATTTCATTAAAACATTACAACGCCACCAAACCAGCATTTTGTCTTCGAACATGCATATAGTGTCAAGATTTAGGGAATTATTAACCTGTAGTATGTGACGTTATGAATCTACACTCAGTTGCTTTGTTGTTTTTTTTTGGTACACCAAGCTCATGCAATTTAATACAGCCCTTATAAGACCGGTGATTATTTTATGGCCATTTTAAATATGCTGAAGGGACCCAGAGTGAACCACTCACTCTTGTTACTCAGAGAAATGGGGTTATGCAAGTAACCAAACTTTTGGTGCCTCCTTTTAATTAATTTTAAAAGCATTTAAGCATTTTTTCAAACGCTTTTTAATGTAATCTTACCAGCCTGCTAAAGTGTTGACATTATGAATTTACGACACATGCCCACACAACGTGTACTCCACTTTAGGAAATCCCTCTGTTTAGTCCCTGAAAACTTTGTTTCAAATCTCAAGTATTTCTAGATACAATTATTAAATATTCATACAGATAAGCAATAAGCATTCCATGTCAAAATTGTCAGAAAATGTTCACGTCGGACCCAAATGCTACAAAATGCTAAATCAAGGTTTCAATACGGACAGATGTTTCTAATACATCGTCCACCCCATTTATATCAACGTTTGAAACCACTCTGTATATAACTGAGTGTATGTAGGTCTATACGTATATACCAAATTGAATGGAAGTTTGACTTTTGCTAATGCTTTTTGTGCGTGCCAGTTTAAGTGTTGATACTGCTCTGGGATCATCATTCACACACTCTGAGAGTCCATCCATTCAGTTACTTTTCCCTTTGATCATGTCTTTATAAAGGCAACCTCCACCCCAGGGCCATGTTCATTAAGTTCATTCTCTAATGTAGGCCTAATCTAGAGGTAGAATGAAACATTCATACACACTTCACCATATATCTGTCTGATGATACTCCACCAAACCTCTCTGGCCTTTACAGCCTAAAGGGCCCACCAACGCTTTTCTCATTTCCTCCTCTGTATTTTATTGCCATCACTCTTTTACTCTTATCGTCTGCTCCGTTCTTTTCCATCCTCTCTTGTAAAATCGTCCTCCCTCTTCATTGCTCTGCCCCTCTCCTCTGCCATTACCAGCATGACGATCTGTTGCTTGCTTGGATCTCAATCGCAGCTTCAAATATGCTTTTACACGGATCAAAGTAGATATTAAGCACACACACACACACACACACACACACACACACACACACACACACACACACACACACACACACACACACACACACACACACACACACACACACACACACACATGCAGGCATCACATGCATGCATCTCCACACCCTCACAATGAGGCTGTTGCCAATTACTGGCTTCAAAGACTAAGTAAATGTTGTGCAGTGTGTTATCTCTGAAATTTCACATGCACACCCCACGCTCAAATGACACATTTAAGTGTGTTTTAAATAAAAAAAAAATGTATGAGAGTGAAAGTAGGAGCATTAGAACAAACGCGTGTGTGGTTTTCGTTGCTTGAAAGAACATAAAAGTGCGTAGGCAGTTGAGTGTGTGATTGCCTGCGTAATGAATGCTTGTTATTCTCAGATCAGCTGGTTGAGAAGGATGTCTTGTGAGGAATCGAGCGCTTCAGAAGCTCTTTCATGCCTGCCTCAATTAGGTCACGTAGACCTCTGGATCTGCAGATTGATTGACCAGCCATAATTTGACTCATTTGTAGAAGCAAGAAATCCCTAATGGAACTTCAGAAATGCACATGTGCATACATATGTTTTAGGGATGTGACAAATTGTGGAGGGCAGCTCTTTACCCTTGTGAATAGATGGCCAGTTATCAATAACACCTGTATTTGTTGTCATTAACTTAACTCTATCTTTCACATACTTTTAAATGTTTACGTAGCTATTGCACTGTTTTTATTTACCTCTGGGTTTAAATTGAAATATTTTTTAAATTTGCCATTGAAAAACAAAGCTGGAGTTGTAGTAGTTTATAATGTGGACTGTATTTTTGTATATTTGAAATTACAATACTGCAAGTTCTTCTTTTAGCTCATAAAAGCTGCACTATATAATTTTTTGGCCTCTTAGTTGCAGTGAAACAACCTGTAAAACAAAAATCTGACATCACTTCATTTTACTATCAGAATTTGATCAATTTGGTCCAATAACATTTCAAAAGTCTAGAAAAAGCCTCACTGTTAAATCGTTTAATCCCCATTTAAGTTAGCAGAGCACTAAACCGGAAGCGGCCGGCTCGGCCAACAGAGGTCTCTTGTGCGCCTGCACTCATAAGAATGAAAGGGGCTCTGCCTCGAACGCTGTATTCAGTTCTTATATTACATCCATGCTTTAAGGTTTTAGATTGACAGCTTTTGGGAAGCCATTATTTACAGTTCATTTCAGCGTGGTATGGAAATCGCTTGCTTGCCATAATCTCTTAAAGCGCTACGTTGGAAATGCACTTGCGAATAATGACTTAAAAAGTGCTTGCTGGTTTGCTCAAGGACACGCTTTTCAGCCGTCTGCTACAAAAATGCAGCTTTCTCTCAGATCTCAAAAATTGAGTAGCACTTGAATTCAAAGGAATCTTTCTGAAAACTGCCCTGGCTTGCCCCTCAATGATCGTATTGATATCTACCGAAAAGAAAAATGTTACCAAACATTCACTGATGGATTACTTATCTCAATCAAGTTTCTTTGAGATGACTTGTATTGCTTGTGGTGTAATTAATGGAAAACAATGGATGCCTGTGAGATAGAAAGTCAATCTAAAATCTCCACGCAACACAAATCACCAGCACTGTGGTTCTGGAACAAGACTTAACATGAGGGAAGTTGATGCTGACTGCGTTTCTCACAGTTATGCACGAGAGCTGACGAGTACAACTGCAGTCCTCCAGAGCATTACTATATTCCTTGCTCAAAGGCACCGCAACTCTAGTCACGTTTTACAAAGCCAGTCATTAGATTTAAACTGGCAACCCTGCAGTCACATGCCCACACATAGTCCTCTAACCTGGCTGCTACCTCTGTCTCCTGGGCTAGTTTTATATACAGTCTCTGGTCCTGGGGAACTCCTCTCTGCTCTCAGAGGTGTGTTGCCTGGAGCTGTTGGTCAGAAGAAGCAGTTTAATTCATATCTTAAAGAAGAAACGACACGCGGGCAGAGAGTTGATTTCACTCAGATTTACTCTGAAATCGAGTGTATGCATGGTGTGTGTTTTTCATTGACCTCCTTCACCCTACCTGTCAAACAGCAACCCAGTTAGATGCGAAAAAAAACATTATCGATCCAAAGATAGAAAAGCAGCCGGGGGGGCCTTGGACTAAACTCATTTCACAATGGATTTCTCGTTTTTTGTCTCTCTCTCTCGCTCTCACACTCACACACAAACGCGCAATCACCCACTCTTCTCATACCCGTAATGATAACGTTAAAATCTTGTATCTCATTAGTCACCATGGCAACAGTATTGGACCTACTTTCTACTCGCCCCTTCTTATTGTTGGTTTAACTCTCGCACGCACACGCGACACGCACGCACGCACGCACGCACGCACGCACGCACGACGCACACACTGTGGCAGGTGTGTTACCCCCTAAGGGCAGAGTTATATTGTTAACAGAGTGGGGCTACATCTGTGTGTGCTCCAGGGGCATCCACATTACTAGGTAATATGGATTAGTTATGTAGGTTGTATAAATGCAGAGCTAAAGTGTGTGTGTGTGAGTGTGTGTTTCTGTACTGTAAAGCAGGTGAGAACAGTTCAAGATGTCTTTAAGTTAGAGCAGATGGGAGCACTCAAATGTTATTGGAGCATACGCTCCATGATTCATTTATGGTGTGTGTGTGTGTGTGTGTGTGTTTCCCTGCGGCTCATTGTGTATGTATGCGCAGTTGTCACCCTGAGTGGGTTATATAAACACAACGTCCTACCAGCCAAAGCACACTACAATGAAGGGAGGTGAGACGTGCACAACGCTACATCATTATTTAAAGAATTACTGTGTTAGCACAGATAGAAAGTGAGCCAGGCAGATCTACTTGCTTTGCATCCAAACCATTAATCTGACCTCAAAGCTGCACTAAGCATGATTTTATACAAAACGCATACCTGTCTGTTCAAGCTAGTTCCCTTTAAAAGATAATTGTAAGATTGTAGATTTGGGCTAATGTAATTTTGGTGTCCGGTATAAACACTTCTTGGCCCATAGGCAGGAATGAGCTTAAAGAGTGAAGTTCGAACTCTTGCTAAAAGATTTAATGACCACTCCAATCACAGAAATAACATGTATAAGTCCCTTCACAGACTCATTAAAGTTTGACTATTAACCTCACTTCTCTCTTTGTATTTTTTTATTTTTTTATTTTAACAACTTGGTTTCTTTATGTTCATTTGTTTTTTTAAAGGCAGGAATGTATCAGTGTTAAAAATAAATCCACTTCCTTCTCAATTTCTATTATGTAAAGCATTTCTGAGCTGTTCTTTATTGTACGAAATACATTTTTGGACCAGAAATCAACTACAGCAACATTTGAATGTGTGAGAACAAAAATAATATCTGGGTAAACATTGCTTTAAATCAAACTATAGCGTTAAACCCCATAAGCCTTGTTATTCTATCAAGTACTAAACATATTTATCTCTATATGCATGTCTATTGCAGAAAGAAACTAATAGTTCAGTGAGTCTGACAGTAACACTCCAACAGTTAGGAGAGTGATTTGTGTTTTAGACAGTTGCAGTTGCCAAGTGTTGTTGGCCAGTTGAAGTTACTTTTCCCTGTTGGCGGTAGTCCTTTTTGACTTGTTTTCAATCCACTGAGTCTATATAAAGGTTGTGGTGTCTTTTCTGCACTTGGGTCCAATTAAACATTTTAGGACCCAAGTTGGAGCCTAGTTGCACCAATGTAGCTTGTTAATTTTGTCCTTTTTTCGGTGGCTTTCTTTCAATGGGCTCATTCTCAGGTCACTCTTTCCTCAGTGCTGCAGGAATTCAGTGTTGATTCGTGTCTGTCAGGGTGTCTTGAGCTCATGTTTCTGCCTCAAAATTGGTTGAAATAGTCTCCTGCTGCACCGGACTGAGAGACATTAATTCAAAGTACTCCTGAAGGTGCTGGGTGGGTGGTGGGGGTGGGGGTGGGAGGGTATTGCTCTCATCAGAGATGGGGATTTGACACTTGGACAAAATCCATAACAACTCCAGGGTGGTGGTGTTTTGGTGGAATAGCAATCATGTTTTTCCACCTGCTCTGACTCACAAGCCTGAATAAGCTTTGGGACGTGACCTTTGGAAAGGAAACATAGCTCGGTGTACGGACGCTCATTTGTGGGATTGTTTTTGTTGTGTGAAACGCCACCAAAAAAAAACAAACCTGTTGGTGATTGGCCTTGTAATTCCCAGGCTCATTTTGTTGTTTGGTTGTTGTATTGTCTTCTTCCCTTCTGACAGACTGCACTGACATGTTTTGTTTGGAGTGAGTGAAGGCTGTGGTGGGAAGCTTTTGTCTCTGGCTCGGCTGCAGACTGTGACAGGGCTGGCCTATTGGTGCCCATGGCACCCAGTCTCTTTAAGCTGATAGAGCAATGCACGAAAAAAAAAATGCAATTAAAACAATGGCTTTTATATAAGAAAAACAGTTGATAACGCATATATGATTAGTTAAGGAAACAGTGATTCAGTAGAAAACACACACACACACACACATACGTCTGTGTGATTTTGAGCAGGCTGGTGTCGGGCAGCGAAGCCTCCTGGTCTTGTTGAAGGAAAGAAATCCACACTAGATAACTTGCAGTCAAACCTGTCAACCACCGAGTGTGTCCTGTGGGCACAAGAGGCCAAATGGGAGGAGGAAGGAGGAGGTGCTGCTGCTGAAGGGGTACAAGTTTTCGTTTGCATTGCTGGCAACATTTTGACTACTGATTATATTTTAGATAATCTTTTAATATACACTGTATTTAGATAATTCTAACTACTAAAAAAACAAACCTTTTTGCTCTGTGTTCCCAAGACTAGTTTAACATTTTGGAAAATACACATTACACTTAGTATGTAGCTCGAGCCAGAAGCCGATTAGCCTAGCTTAGCATTCAATTAAATGAACCTGCGATCATCATTAAAGCTCACAATTTCACATGTTGACGTTGCCAACTCTGGGGTGCTGGGGTGAAACTACTAGTGCTGTAACTACTACCGGTATTTGTTGTTGACCAGTGGTTTTCGGCTAGCTGTTTTGCCCAGGCGTTATGCTAAATGTAAACGGATTGTATTTATATAGAGCTTTTCTAGTCTTAGCAACTACTCAAAACGCTTTAACGTAGTACAGGAACCATTCACCATTCAAATACATTCATACACTTTGACATGAAACTGCAGGGCCAGGGATCGAAATATCGACCTTCCGATTGGTACGCGAGCACTATACACCTGAGCCACAGCCGCTAGGCTAAATTAAACTAAGCTAAGCTAAGCTAATTGCTTTCTTGCTCAAGCAAAAATACTCAGACATGAGACATGAGAGTGGTATCGCAAGAAAGAGAATAGGTGTTTCCCCCAAAATGTTGAACTACATCTTTAACTAGGCCTACTCTTGTATAAGTAAACCTAGTAAGATGAGGTAAAGTGGGTAACCCGCGATATCTAATCTCACAACAACTCCACGATTACCTTGAGCAAACATCGTAAGAGCATTCACGGATGTTCTTTTCATCGCCCACTTGACCATTTCCACATGTCAAGCTCAGTGTGACATGTCCTCCTCCAGACAGCACACACAGGAAGTCAGCCAGGGCATTGCAAAGTCAAACTCCCAGTTGTGATCAGTGTCTGAGGACAGGTATGAGTCATCCCCTCAGCTGACTTGCACACCTTTAAAAACATGAAGTGCCCAGTCATTCAGTCTGCTTGTGTGTGTGTGTGTGTGTGTGTGTGTGTGTGTGTGTGTGTGTGTGTGTGTGTGTGTGTGTGTGTGTGTGTGTGTGTAAAAGTGGGTGAGCACAGGTTATTGACTCTCTGTTTGTTGGCAATATAGACAGCGAAATAGGCAGTCAGCTGCAACAGCAAGTCACTCAGTCACCCTCGACTCAATATAGTACCCTTCAGACAAGACTCAGAGGTGTGTGTGTGTGTGTGTGTGTGTGTGTGTGTGTGTGTGTGTGTGTGTGTGTGTGTGTGTGTGTGTGTGTGTGTGTGTGTGTGTGTGTGTGTGTGCATGTCTTTTATATGTGAGCTTGGTTTTCACATTTCAGCCATGTTTCGTGTTTGTTTTTTTGCATCTCTGTGCTTGTGCTGCATAAGCTATGTGTCTCTGTGTTGTTGTTGTTGTGTGTGTGTGTGTGTGTGTGTATGTGTGTGTGTGTGTGTGTGTGTGTGTGTGTGTGTGTGTGTGTGTGTGCGCGCGCGTGTGTGTGTGCGTGTGTGTGCTCTGATGTGTGGCCATATTTGAATGTTTGACCTTTGGAGTTCCCTAGGTCCGCCGCACACCGCTGCTTTACTATAGATCCACACACACACACACACATACCGTTCATTTGTGTGTGTGTGTGTGTGTGTGTGTGTGTGTGTTGGCACTGTGTAGATACTGAGAGAGAGACAGGAAAAAAGGAGAGAGAGACAGAGGAAGAGATGACATTAATGTTTCATTGCTGAGTTGAATGTGTGCAATTTTGATAATGTTTATGCATAATTTAACCAATGTCATGAATTGATTTAAAGTGCTAATATTATGCTCATTTTCAGTTTCATAATTGTATTTAGAGGTTATATCAGAATAGGTTGACATGGTTTGATTTTTTTGTTGAGCTCTCTGTTTTAGCTACAGAGTGAGGCATCTCACTTCTGTTCCATCTTTGTTGGGAGTAGCACATGCCAGTACCTAGGTAAGGACTACTAGCCAGTCAGAAGTGGCACGCTAGCAGCTAGGCGAGCATTATAACGTGTGTTACAAAGTGACGGACGTTCGTCACGGAAGTAAAGGTTGGACTATAACAGAGCTGTTTGGAGCAGTTTGTGAACAGTGTTTTCTGTTGGAGATGGTAAGTCCCTTTGGGGTGGACTTTGGGCTTTTTCACTTTGTAAACCTATAACGTACACAAAAAAGATATATAACACAATAAAGGGAAAGGGAAAATGCCAAAAAGCATAATATGAGCACTTTAAGGGAAAGATGCAAAAGGCCAAAGATACAGAGAGACAAATGTAAAAGCAGAAAAACTAGCAGAGATAAAGATGTCTTTAGGTTTAATGAAATAACCCTTTAACTGCCATTAGCCATTGAATGTGTGTGGTGGTTTCTTTACATCCACGCTCTCGCCTAGTGCATATGAATCATGGCTCTGATTATTATCTGAATCCTAGCATTGGTCTACCACAGGATCAATAATGAATCCATGAGTCGATAATTGGAATGCATTCCCTCAGCGGGTGAGAGGTGGGTTGTATCCAAATGAAGTCCTTCTAACATGATTGGGACAGAATGATTAAAAATGTCTTTTTCATTGGCTGCTAAGCATCTGCAATATGGATGAAGTTGTGTTTTCTGTCTTGTGTTTCGTTCTTTGATTAATTGGTTCTTTGGTTCATTCTTTGGTCTGTATTTGGTGCTTAGGTTTCTCCTTTGGTTCTTGAGTTTGGCTTTCGGTTTGTTCTTTGGTTCTTTCTTCGGTTCGATCCTTGGGTCTTTGGCATTTTTTAGCCTTTGATTTGTTTGGTTTTTTGGCTCTTTCTTTGGTTCTTTTCAGATTTTTTTCTTACTTTGGTACCTTAGTTAGTTCCTTGTTTTGTTGGCTCTTTCATTCTTTGGTTTTTAGGTTTCCATGTTTCTTTCTTTCTTTGTCTACTGGATGAAACTACTCCAATACATTTGCATATGTAGTAAATGTATTAGCAATTACTTCCTTGGTTCTAAATCACTTTGTACAGCAGATATTTCCAGTGTTGACTTAATAATAATTAGTTTTGCTGATCTCGACTTAGTCACTGTTTAATTTGTAGCCATATAGCTGATGTGTGCAGATGGTGATGTTTTATTGCATTGGTGGATGAACAAATCAATAGAACCAGAAAAAGGGAAATGGAAGCAAGAGAAGATGGAATCACAGAGAGAAAAACAAAATAAAAAAGAAAGATGAGTGAGCAGTTGAAATTGACAGAACAATTGAAAGATGGATGAGTCCCAAGGCAACATTGTCATAACAGGAAGAGACAGAAATAGGAAATGCATGGCAGGTGGACGTAGCTGAGTGATGGAAGGACGAGTTGCGAAAAGAAACAGACAGAGACGGAGGCACAAAGATGGAGAAAAATAAAGGAGGAGAGAGATGAAGTGAGGAAAACGTTACAACATTAAGATGACTGACTGCAGGCCGATGCCACTGGCAGAGAGAGGTTGTAGAGAAGAAAATAAGATGACAGATAGAGGTGAGGTGAGAGGTAAAAGAGGTGAAAGGAGCAGTGGAGCTTAACAGAGATGAACGGCTGATGCACATTTGAGTACAGGGAAGCTGCGGGGGGTGGGGGACGGATGGATGATTGCTATGGAGATGGAGGGGGACAAGATGAAACCTAATTAGAACATTATAATGACTTTGCAAGGTGTAACGAATACATGGAACCCATTATGTTGGAGATAAAGAATGGAGCAGGGCAGCTCTTTAATGAAAAATAACACTGATTCTAACCAGGGTCAATTTTTTGGAAAATCCTGCGTGAAGTTGAAATAGATTCAAATGAGGCTTGAGCAGAGAAACGAATGGAGAAAGATGAGGAAAATAAACAGAGAAAAACAGAGATCAAAGCAACGCAGAATAAAGATATACTGTATATATCAAAATGGCAGACAAAACAAGTTATGATCATGGTACACATTATCCCTGCTTTGTCTGTAAAGGTTCTCAGTCATCCAGGTCATAGTTATCCAGGGAAGGGTTTAACTCGAGGGCAACTGGACTTGGTTAAAGGTGCTCCGAAGATGTTTTGTCTCTCATCTGAGAGATTTCTTTATTTCTGACTGAACGGCAGGGAAACCCAGTTATTTATCTTCTGTGGGGTCGTTGTTAAAGGTCCAATGTGTAGGGATTTCTTCCATCTAGCGTTGAGATCATACATCGCAATCAACTCTCTCGCACCACGCAGTTCAAAGTACGTATTACAGCTACGGTACCATTCACGCTTCAAAAAGCCGGTCTCTTTCTCTTATCAATATCCTTTTTCTTTTTCTGGGCGAAGAAGAAGAAGACTCCTGTTTCTGAAATTTGGATTTTGAATACCTGCGGTCCTCCTTGTTTCTTTTTTCAAACTTGCCGGGGCCGGGAAGCTACGATACCCATTAGCAGCATTAGCAGCACCTGTGAGTTTATCATGTGACAGCGAAAACGCGAAAGGCGGAGCAGTATGTCCTGTATGTCCCTTACCGGCTAACGTATTTCAAGATGGCGCATGAATATGGAGCATATACCTCAGTTCATACAAATGCAAATGTAACATTTCAAGCCAAAAGGAATACTTGGAATTGATGGAGGCGGTAAATATTCATGAAAAAGGACAAGTTTGTGAACGGGCAACACAGATTTTGATAATGAACAGCTAAACACGTTACACACTGGACCTTTAAGATGATCGATAGCGCTATGTTCGTTACTCTCCTGGCTGTTGTAACGATAGTCCAACGACCACAAAGACAAAGTCATTACAACAGCCAGGAGGATTATCTGGATTATCCCTGCTAAACATCAGCATGTCAGCATTGTCATTGTGAGCATGTTAGCATACTGGCAATAGCATTTAGCTCAAAGCGCCGCTGTTTCTCAGAATAGCCTCAGAGAGCTGGTAGCACGGCTGTAGATTCTTAAGCGGTACTTATGGTTCTGCGGGGGCTCTACGCAGAGCTTACGCCTCAGCCTACGTACGTGCCCTGAGGTTTATACTTGTGCGCGTGTGTCTGCGTTTTTCTAGCGTTTCACTTTAAGACGATACAGAGCAGACATGTGTGCACGCGGGTTGAGAGTGACGGGAATTGGTGTACGGGGTGTGCAGCAGCTCAGTCCTTAGAGAGTTGGGTTGGGAACCGCAGGATCGCTGGTTCAAGTGTCCGTCTCTGTACGGACCAAAGTACGGAGTGTGGACTGGTAGCTGGAGAGGCCAGTTCACCTCTTCTGCACTGCCAAGGTACAGAACCCCCAACTGTTCGGTGCGCCTTTCCATCAGCCTCACGCTGATCTCCATCATGCAACGCTACCAAGCCACGGCCAAGCGGTCCAATCACAGTTGTTGGTGTCTGCGTCGCCGCACCGTGTAGTTACATTTTTTGAGAGGTGGACCTCAGGCCACGGCGTAGAGTACGGAGTTCAGGGTACGGATCTCTACGTACCTTCGGACGTAACTACAACAGATTTAACGCAGGAGCTTTTTAGATAAATAGAATAGGATCTGGGTAGTTAGGCTGAGCAGACAAACGTGTACTACTTCAAAAACTCCATCTAGATAATCTACAACACAGCAAAAATACACACTTTTCAGTGTGTTTCAGTGTATTGGTGATTCTTGATATGAAACATGTATTTCTTATGTCTTGTGTGTGGGGCTGGCAACCAGCACATGTTTTCAATTCCTTCCCTTGCTATGCTTTGACCTCTGCTCATCAGCACCTTGTGGAAGTCCGGGACATTCTGTCTTATCTACAGTAATGTGACACTTAAGACAGCTCGACATTGAGGGATAAAACACAGGTCTCTTACATAGTTTTAACTACCTTTAGGGTACATTCCAGTATAGTAAGTGCTCCTCTAATAGGCATTTACGGCTGAATTAAGCAAAGGAAGCTTGAAGAACCTTTAATCACTCTCTTGCATATTGTGTAATGGCACCTAACCTCTACACACACACACACACACACACACACACACACACACACACACACACACACACACTACTGCACTTCATATCTGACAGTCCAGTAAATGCTTTCGTCTGCAGTGTGCACAGTTATGCATGGAAATGTACGAGTGCCATTACCTTTTACGCCAGTGGAATATTTGAATTTAACGGAGGTGAATCTGAAGAAGCTTGTATATTACTTTTAATATAACATTTATCCTCAACCCGGCAGTATGGTTGCCCATTCTAGCAGAGAGGACTGGGGCCCTATTGTTTAATAACGTGAGGGTATGGCCGCAAGGTTTCAGTTTGAATCCTTGGAGAGGGTGACGTGTCTGGATAGGGAGAGAGACGGAGACACACACACACACACACACTTTGCCCACCATCACACTGCTTATAAACAAGACACTAAAGTCCTAACAGAGGCCGGCGATGCAGAACTGTCGCTGTGAAGATGCAACTGTGCTTATTCAACCTTCTTTAGATGAAGGTTACAGTGATAAGCTGTGGCAATTTTATGTAGATGTCCGTTTCTTTTCCCTGTGCTGATTGATATATTAAGTTGTCTTGAAGGTTTTCACATATACTGCTTCACTTGAGCCGAGTTCAGAATCTCAGGGGAGTGGCACACAACCAAGCATGATATGCACATGTTGCTTAGGGCACCATAGCTTGTTTTGCCCATGAGGAACAGAACTATTAATACGTTGGTTGTCAGCGAGATTATACAACAGTTGGTTCAAGCATACTGTAAAGCTCACACAAACAGTGGGGGGAATGCCAGCTTTCCGGTGGGACTGAGCAAGCAAAGAATGTTTTTCAAAGATTTAATACTTGTTTGTTTTCCAAGATAGCCTCTGAGCTGTCTAACCACCATTCACAGTTTATTTTAATTCATTATAAGGCTGTGAGTAGCATCTCCCCCCATTTGCGTAATGCAATTGATGGTGGGACAAAAGAGTTCATCGATAGCATGTTCGGAAAGCAAGGAGATTTCTGCATACAGACCAGGGCTGTCACAATAAACGCGGTAATAACGAGTTAACGCATATTTGTTTTAAAGCCACTCATTTTAAAAGGGTCTGATGAAAGGCAATTTGACTTTCAAAGGTTTTCTCCACCTAAATGAAAACTCAAAAGAAGGGAAGGGTGTCACACCCACCCACGCTGGTTAATCAGTCCCTCCAGAAAAACGTGATTATGCGATCGCATAATTCAATGCATAATCAGCCAAAGTCCGCATATTTATGCAGGGGGCCGCATTTTTTCAAATACGCCGCACTTTCGCTGCATAGATATGGCCAATTTCCGTGCAAAATATGCGGGGCTTGCATGATTTCATAATCCCCGCTTTTTCGTTGCAAAAAAATCACATATATCTTAGCAGAAAGTTGAAAAATGTTGCGTTTACTTCACACAAGAGCAGCCATTTTCCCCTGTTGCCATGGGAACGTTATGAAGTGACGTAATTACGCGATGTGAACATAATCAAAAAGCAGGGTGTTGGGGGAATCACATTTTTTTTTTTATTTTCATCAAACCGCAGTTTTTGCAAGTTCCCGCAATTTCATTGCATAAATATCCCGCATATTCAGTCGCATTTTGTTAAGAAAACGTGCCGCATAATCAAGGATTTTTGCCCGCAACAATCACAAAAAAACTCGGCATTTTTTCTGGAAGGACTGGTTAATTAGTGGTGATTTTGGTGAAGTGCAGACCTTCACAGCCACCACAGCCCCATATTTGGATGTTTATGCTCTCTCAAATGCCTGCATTTAATATTTCAGTGCTAGTAATTTAATGCAGGGCTTGGTCGAAATGCTCCAGAGAGTCATATATTTGTCTGTTGGGCAAAGGCAAGAGGAGGCCAAGGAGATTTGTCAGGGAGCTGTGTGAGCGAAGGGCATCTGCATCTTAATTGATTTGAAGCTGGATATTTTTAAATTTATGTGAAGAGAAATAAATTATTCATGTGTAGGAATAGGTGTGTGTATTAGTAGTTGGTGTGCATGGTGTCGCCGTCAGATATTGTATTTACTGTAAACGTTTCTTCTGTGTTTCTATAGAAACAGCGTGTGCATTTGAGTGCTCATTCTCAATCTGTGTCTGTGTTAGTGTCTGAAATTGTGTTCAAGTGAGTTATTTCTAACATTTAAAGTGACTCTATGTGTGTGTATGAGTTTGTGTGTGTGTGTGTGTGTGTGTGTGTGTGTGTGTGTGTGTGTGTGTGTGTGTTGTGTGTGTGTGTGTGTGTGTGTGTGTGTGTGGTTCCCTGCAGCTAAGCCAGATGGTTGTGTCAAGTACAGACCACTGAAATCAACGGCTCTGACATCACATTGCCACACCGGGCTGCAGACGCACTCTGTGTGTGTGTGCTTGTTTATGAGTGTGTGTGTGTGCTGGTGGACCCATCATAAGGTCAGGGTGACCCAGAGACTTACTACCTTTGTAAAGAGTCTCAATCTAACTTTGTTTCTTTCCTTTCTTTTCTATTTCTCTCTCTCTCTCTCTCTTTGTCTCTCTGCAGCACAGGGGTGCTTTCACCCATGGCTGCACACACTCGTTGAGCGTGCTCAGCATAATGAACGAACACACACACACACACACACACACACACACACACACACACACACACACACACACACACACACACACACACACACACACTCACACACACTCAGAAGCATGCGGGCAGCAGGAGTAATTAACAGCTAACTGCGAGAAGCCATTATCATTACAGGAACGAGGTGGGCTCAGACGCTCCCACCTACATAATGGACAATTAGTGTCTGCATGGTCATGCGTCCAGCAGAAAACTCTTTTCAGGAATGGAAGCAGCATCGACTAGTTCTGCACTGACATGAGATACTGAAGCCTTTTCTCACGCTGGAGACGGTAATGAGTATTTTTGATGGGAGTCATCGTTATAATTTGCAGTACAAAATAGATTGCACTTCAATTTCTATTTTTTTCTTCTTCTCACGCTTGTGGCATTTCACTATCGATGGTTTGGCCGGGGCCCAGGGTCATGAAAAGCTTTTGTATAAAAAAAGCCGACTATTTCCGTTGTCTTTCTTAAATAGGCTAAACCAGGGATGTCAAACTCAATTCCACGAAGGGCCACACTGCAAAACAAGAATCACATCCAGGGCCAGACATGTTTAGGTTATTCACATGCTATTATTTCATCGTAAAAGTCAAGCATCTTTTATTGTATTATTGCATGGCTCATATATTCTTCTCACTTACAGCTCAGTCGACATAAAGACCCCAAAAAAGTCAGCAAAAAAAGTTGAAAAAAAGCAACAACAACGTCGTAAAACGGGGCAAAAAACATTGGAAAAAGTGGCAAAAAAGTCGACAAAAAACAATGAAAAAAGCTACAAAAACTATGTGGGCCAAAGTCTATTGTGAACCTAAACTGATATGCGGGCCAGATAAAAATCTGCGAGGGGCCGGATTTGGCCTGCGGGCCTTGAGTTTGACACATGTGGGCTAAACGTTAACATAATGATAACATCACATGCAGTATAAAGGTGTGTAAACAGTCATACAACTTTTTAATGAATGTCGTCTGAGAAGCGATGTTATGGGTTTCAGGAAAAATCCGATGTTTTCCCGACCCCTGGCTGCGCCACATCTCGTTTCTGTTGTGGTTCAAATGTCCACTTCAGTGGAGCAGTCTGTTCTTCAGCAGCCACATTTTCAATATTATTTAGAGTTGTTTAGATGACATTTATTGTGTTTTAGAAGCATTTTGAATATTTGTTAGAGGCAAATCTTTTTATCAGTGTGGTAACAGATACATTTACTTTACTCAACTTATTTGAACTACTGTACACAGGATATTGTATTTCCTTTATCTCGTATCTGTAGTTCCTCAGTTAAGTTATTACAATTCATCCTGAACATGAATGTCTGTACCAAATTCCATGGCCATCCATCCAATACTTTATGAGATATTTCAGTCTGGACCAAAGTGGTGGATCGACCAAATGACAGACAATGCTAGCGTGGCTAAAAAACTAATTTTACCATATGTACATGAAAAGAAAAAGTTAGTCACAAATGAAATTAGATCGATGTATTGATGTATGACTTTTTTGCTTGCTTGTTGAGTTAATTTCAGAGACAAAACATTCCACTTGAGGTGATCTGATTTGACTTTCTACCAGATTTACCTTAATCTCTTGTGGTTACAGGATTGATTCCCCTTCGTCACTGTGTAATGGGGAATCTTAGATAGAGTGCATTTTAAAATTAAACGTCCAGAGCGCATCTGCTATCCAAAGATGAATGCATTAGTGCCCAGACAAATTGGGTGAAATTGTCCCCCCACGTCTCCAGTCTGGGCTAATGGAGCCGCTATGAAGGCCATGGCCAAACCGCCCTGCATGGCTGCTGCTGAAATTGATCCCTGCCTGCACACCAGTCCACTTCACAGATTATACTTGCTACAAAATGTTCTGTCTTGCTTTCTTTCTTTTTTTTCCTTTTGCCTGAATCTCTTTCCCCATCTTTTATTGTTTTATATAAGAAAATTCAGACAAGTAATCCAAAGAACACTTGGAGTATAATGTGGTATTGCGTGCCGCATTTTTCACTTCATGCAGGATTGGGGTTTTAAGGATTTCGTGCAGGATGTAGCATCTTACCAGAGGCTTATACTGTATATGAGTCAAGATTGTGTGTGTGTGACTGTCTTTGTGGTTGTGTGTGTATGTAGGATTTTTATTTCTCCTGAAGGTTAAAATGTAAATCCACACCGTCCAAATTAGCCAGGCTAGATATCTCCTTTAGCTCTTGAATTCTCCTCCTTTTTCATAGCATTCCCTGATTCCCTCTGCTAAATGCTCCACTTGATGCTTTCTCCTTCCATTTGTTGTCAGCCACATCATAAATATCTTCTCTTCTCTTCTCTTCTCTTCTCTTCTCTTCTCTTCTCTTCTCTTCTCTTCTCTTCTCTTCTCTTCTCCTCTCCTCTCCTCTCCGCAGCCTCATCCTCTATCGATTGTGGCTGCTGTTAATTAACAGAATTTATTTCTAATGAGCCAAACACTGATTAGCTTGTTCCAATCGTAGAAAACCACCTCATGCGATGCCTCAGACAGACCTTCAAACACAAGGCCAAAATAATCAGACTGTACTCAGACCACAGTGCCTTGCCATTGCACCACGGCGGATTTGAGCAGCTATAGCTGTAGCCCCAAGAGGTTTTGCACCAAACCGAAATAGCCAGTTCTGCTGCCAACCTTTACCTCACAGACAAAAGAGTATCAAGGGGTGAGTTGCGGGTTCCTGAGAATATGGGGCTTATGTTTCAGAAATGTCTTTCAGAGAAAGGTTTCGTAGAGGAGGGAGGATACATTTGTGTGTGTGTGTGTGTGTGTGTGTGTGTGTGTGTGTGTGTGTGTGTGTGTGTGTGTGTGTGTGTGTGTGTGTGTGTGTATGTGTGCTGGTTTATCTGTAACAGTCAGCTGGTTCAGGCCTCAGCACATCACACAGAGGAGAGCAGGTCTGAGACACATGTTGAAAAGGTGTAAATGCATCTCTCACTTACTCTCTCTCTCTCTCTCTCTCTCTCTCTCTCCACCCAATATGTCTTTTTTTTTTTACTCCTCCCAAGTGTAACTAAGTCTGTTATAGCACGTTGGTTTCACGCATCATGCTAGAGAGATGCAAAAGATTTGTGTCCAATCTAACGGCTAAGTGTAAACAAAAGTGAATTCATTGCTCCTAGATTTCATCTGGATGTGAAACACCTGAAGGTGTAAACAGGGCTTAGGAATATCTAGATGCATCTTTAAAGCTCACCGGTATGCAAATCAGTGTTTGGGTGTAGCAGTCTCATTTAAGTGTTGCACTCTCTAATCAATGCTCACACACGGTGCCAGCTAATTCTTCCACTGAGCTCCCCAAATAGTCAATAAAGACACAGTGCAGAGTACACGACTAATGCCGACCTTACACCAAACGACTTTTCAAGCGATTCTACTGTCACAGACAAATTTCCAATATTGGAATGAAATCATGAGTCTTGCTAGACTTTGGTAATCGTTTGGTGTAAAGTGGTAATTTTCCCATCTTGATGTTCAGACAAAATCAAACATGTTTGATATTATCACAAGTTTTAAGTCTTGGTAGTGAAGTTAAATCGTGTGAACATTGTCAACAACCAATGGGTGCCCTCCCTCCAGCACCAAACAGGAAGCAGCAAACTTCTAGAGCCAGTGTTTATGGTGGGGTCAGCCCCATGTTCCAACAGTCCTATGTTCCCACATTTCTAAGAATTTTTTTCTAACTGAAAATTAGGCCCTTTGTTCCCACAGCCCTTTGTTCCCACATTTCTAAGATTTTTCTTAAAATTAGGCCCTTTGTTCCCACAGCCCTATGTTCCCACATTTCTAGGACATTTTCAAATTAGATCTTGCGTTCCTACATTTCCCTTCAATTTAAGCCCTATCCTCCAACAACATGTTTTAGGGTTAGGGGGATAAAATCTGATACAAATTTATGAAAAAGCCTAATTTTGAAACAAAATCTTAGAAATGTGGGAACATAGGGCTGTGGGAACATAGGCACGCTCCCTTTATGGTTGCTATGGTGCTCCACTAAGCACTAAAGAGGGAAATTTGTCGATTTTCAACCATTCTGAAGCGAGTCATCCAGCAGAGATTTACCTGCGGGGTAAACATGGACCTCCCAGTACTGGTGCCATTCATCTGCATGACCGGCAGAACAGAAAATCGCCAAACTTCCCTTCCAGTTATCAGCTAACTCTAGCGGTAGCTAGCTAGCTTGGTTAAAGTTTTCAAAACAAATCTAGTTGTGGTCTTACAAAGTGTGACCCTGCAAGATCTCCAGTCTCTACATAATATGACAGATAGTCTTTAGATCTGAGATGGTGTCAGACTTTAGTCTTTTCAAAGTCTGCTCAGTCTTCTAGTGTGTTGTAGGCATTACATTACGTTGATACCAAAGAGGAGACTGTTGCTGAGTGAAGCTGTTGACGTCATTTATAACAGAAACATTCCAGCATGAATCTGAAGAGAGTAAATTCATGTGAAATACTGCTATGTCCTCGATCTCTCACACTGCTGTCTATTTCCGTGTGTGTGTGTGTGTGTGTGTGTGTGTGTGTGTGTGTGTGTGTGTGAGTGTGTGTGTGTGTGAGTGTGTGTGTGTGTGAGACCTTGCGGTAACAAGGTCCATCCAGCTGTTGATTGCCAGGCTTCTCTGGTGTCGCGGCTGGTAATGCCGTGAATTGATTCACTGCCAAGCCACGAAAATGCCCCCCTCCTAATCTAAATCTCTCTCCCTCTTGCTTTTTTCCTCTCTATCTATCTATCTATCTATCTATCTATCTATCTATCTATCTATCTATCTATCTATCTATCTATCTATCTATCTATCTATCTATCTTTCGAGGCATTCTTTCCCTCCCTCCCTATCTCTTTTTGTCTTTGTCTCTTTCTCCCCGGCCTTGCAGTCTGTCCTAAACTGGATTTAACCGCCAACTTCGCACATCTGTGGCTAAGCCTGTGCTACAGTGAGTGTGTATTTGTTACTGCGCTAATTGCACCTGTTAAATGTCTTGCCAACCTCATTCCTTAACTGTCCTAGTCATTACAGCACTGACAGCAGAGGTCTAGTCACATTCATTTGCATTTTCCAGTCATTGTTTGCGTCTGGCATGCGAAGAAGATATAAACTGATAACCACACTTGAAACCACTTTATCGTCATTGCCGTGACTGTGTGTGTGTGTGTGTCGGACAGACCGGAGAGGACAGATAAGCTTGTGCTTACGCGCTCAGACGCTTTTGGAACGTTTTTTTTCGGTGCCATAAAAGTATCGACGTTCGGTGCCCAGCCCTAGGGACTGAGTACCCAGGGCCCAAAAAGATGATAGAATGAATAGCTGTGGATGCGGGGAGGGGCCCATATAGAGAATGCATTTTGGTGTGGTGTGTGTGTGTGTGTGTGTGTGTGTGTGTGTGTGTGTGTGAGAGAGAGTGTTTAATTGTCTATGCAACAGTAAAATATTAGAGCTCCCTCTCCTCTCACTCCTCATATCCCACAGCTCACATGCCCACCCACTCACACACCCACACACACCCTCTCTCACACATGAGTAGAGCTGCCCTCCCACTCACAATCACAGCAGGGACGCTTTCACTGGTTTCATTAGCAAGTTTCAGCAGATTGCGAGCGCAGATGCATGTTTTGGATCTTGGTATCTGGGAGGGGTTTTTAGGGATAAAGAGAGAAAGAGAAAGTCGGTACAACACAAATAAAATAGAATCAAACAGTCCAATAGGGTTCAGGCCCTGATCCATACACTTTCAGCGACTTGAACCAATGATCTTTACACCACATGTCAAACTGAAAAGGTGAAATGCCTGTCCTCAAGCTTTTTGACTTTCTATGCCACCAAAAACGGTCACAGCACGCAGTCCAGACAGGCTCTCGTAACACTTCTAGTAAGGATAACACTCTTTAAATCAGGAAATCCTTTGTTTGTGCATGGCTGTTTGCTCCAGCTTGTTATTGTAATCTCCACTTTACAGTCTAATTTATGAGGAAACCCTTATCTAATTGATTTAGTTAATGAATAATCCCTGTGAATAATCTGCTAACATTACTCCCATCTGGCTGACACACACACACACACACACACACACACACACACACACACACAACACACACACACACACACACACACACACACACACACACACACACACACTAAGTGCATCACTCATTTCATATTCATAATGATAATAACGTTCCCATCCCATTAATCACTGTGGTAATGCCACAACAGCACTGGGCCTCTTCAGTCTCTGCTTTTTCTTTCCTTCTGTCTAATCATCCCTTCTTTCTTTTGAATATACAGTCACACTGTGTGACGGGTTTGCTCCTTTGACACTGCACTCAAGATAAGTGCTGTCCAACTCATTGTTCACAGTATTAGGGGGTGGCTTCTAGCTCACCCAGTAAGAGCGTTCGCCCCATGTTGGCTGAGTCCTGCAGCAGTCCTTTCATGTCTATCCACTGTCACTATTACTAATAAAGGGAAAAGCCCCAAAAAATAATTTAAAAAAAAAAAGAGTGAAAGAAGAGATGGACAGAGAGAAGAAAAGACAAGAATAGAAAATAGATACAGTCCGTATATAGAAACTGTGTGACAGGAAGCTTGAGAGTGTGGAAAATGGCTGGCTTAAAGAACATGATTGGCCCTATGCTGTTACCACGGTGACTAATGGGATACCAAAGTTATTCTCACTGTATAGCATGAAAAGCGTGGGTGCCGCTGTGAGTGTGTAAAGAGATAAAGATAAGAGAGTGTGTTTAAAAGACAGAGTACTTGTGCAGACAGAGAGCAAAATGGCGTGTTGGTGAGTGTGTGTGTGTGTGTGTGTGACGTGTGGAAATGAAGTGTGTGCATGTGTGTGCGCATTGACAGGTATACCGTGTGTTCTTACTTCACATAGTCAGGGCTCTAACAGAGGGATCAGGAGGGATTAATGCAGCTTCCAATAATTGTTCTTGTGTTTATTATACCTCCTCCCTCTCTTTTTCTCTCCCCTTTACTCCCTCCATTCTCCCCCTTCCCACGTGTGAGCAAATGGCCTCTTTCCCTTTACTTTTCCTCTAAGCTCTCACTGACACAGGGATTTTCTTTCGCCTTTTTTATTAAGATTGCTGTTATTTGTCACACAACAGCAGGGGCAAGAGAGAGGGAGGGATGGAGGGAGGAAGAGAGGATTAGATAAAAGGCAGAAAGACAGAGAGAGGGAGAACGAAAGAGGTTGAAGAGGTTTGACACTGAAAGACGAGAAGGTTGGGAGACAGGGAGATTTGAGTTAGAAGAGGAGGTAGAATAAGGCAGTATGTGTAAAGACAAGCGAAAGAGAGAATCGGCGAAGCAGGGGATAGGAGAGTGGCGAGAGGTAAGTAGAGGGAAAAGAGACCACCCTGCTACTGGCTCTTATTTAGTATTCCAACAAATGAATCTCTGATTTTCTATGCCCCTTGGCCTTTTGCACTCAACACCCTTATTGCATACATACACAACACTCTCACACACACAGCCAGCCTCATCATATCATGCATCATCTTCTCTTGTTTTAATGTCACAGCCCATTAAAACCCTTTAAGCCCCATTTGGCTGATGTCCTCGCCCACACAAACGTTCACACGTAGAACTGCTGACGGAGGGACACGAAGAGATAAAAGTGAGAACTCTGGCTGCAGGCCCATATCCTACAGTTTTATTTGACAGAAGAACACATAACAGCATTTTAAAGGGTTAGATTTCCCCATAGAAGATTAGAAAAACACAGAAGGAATTAGGCATGAAGGGCAAGGAAGAGCGTTTCATTGCTTCAGGCAGGATAATATTAACCCACATTGACTTGGTACCCTGTGGTGAAATTTGTATTCTGCAATTGTAGGAGCCAGATTCTTCTGGGAGCAGAGAACAGCAAGACCCCTTTACTCTCTGCTCATGAACCTCACTTCACCTTCCCCTGTTCCTTAAATTATTCTGAGGCAGACCAATGGTCTTCCCTACAGCCACATGACAAAATAAGAGCATGTTTTCGAGTTTTTGAGGGAGAACGCAAAACGAAAGGGTGATAAGCGTTGTGAATAAGGGTTGTGACAAAAAGGATTATATATACAGTATGTACATTATACTCTTTCTCTCTCTCTCTCTCTCGCTCTATCTCTCAGTCTTAACCCTTGTGACCCTGGCTAGAGGCTTGATCAAACTTTCTGTGCATCATATGACAAAAGCTGACATCTATGCATTGCAGTGCTGTGTGTGTGTGTGTGTGTGTGTGTGTGTGTGTGTGTGTTTTGCCCCCAGCATATACTGTGCTATACTATACTGTATTTGCTCTGCAGACTGTTTTGTCAAAACTCCATCATTGTATATTTCTGTGTATGTGTGTTTGTTAGTGTGAGTGTGTGTGTGGGGGTGGGTGGGTGTGTTTGTTCTGCCTATATGGTGATGGTTTTGGGTTTGGTCAGTTATATGCATGCTGCATCTTGTGGCAGTGTGTGTGTGTGTGTTTTCTGTGTGAGAGAGTGTGTGTTTGTTCTCAGAGTGATGGATGAGCTCGGTGGCAGATTGATGTTGAGCGCAGTCCTGTAGGGAGAAACAATGAGTAACCACCAGAGTACTGAAAACACACACACACACAGACACACACACACATTTGCAAGCACTGTAAAACTGTGCTCTGCTCTACAGTTTCTGCAACATTTCGAAACAGTTTCCTCTAGGAACTTCTAGACTCAGTAGGGGGCATTTGCTGGCACCTACAAATCTTTAAACCTGTCTGAAATGTCTGAATCTTTCATGAGAATCAGCAGTTTTTGTGTTTGTTTTTATTGTCATTAATGCTCAATCTATAAGTGTAACATCTCAGAGTAAAGATGCGTGGACAGCTCAGTCTGTCTGCAGATTGCATTCATTGTCCTCTTCAGACCTATGAACGCACACACACTTCATAAGCTGAAAGCTTACTGATGCATGTGCAACATTGGTATACGTTTGGAGGGGACAGCCAGGCCGCATCCCTGATGTCTTTCATTTCCTTCCACTGAGTTGCGTTTGCCAGCGACTTAAATCTGCACTGTGCTCCGGAGCATGGGCAGCACTCCGCAGCACTCTCTAACATGCTTGGACAGCTGTATCCCACGGCCCAGTGGGGTGCGTTCACTATCGCCCTTAAATCTGCCTAATTACGCATCTCATCAGCCCTTCAGCCGCTCGATAGCTGTAATCCTAGAGTCACACACACTCACACTGCCTCTCTTTCTCCACCTCTTTCTTTATCTCTCTGTACATCTCCTTCCTGCCTTTCTTGGGTTTTGTCTCAGCGCTTTTGTGTCTTTTCCTCACTACCTTTCTCTCTTCTTCTCCCCCCTCTCTCTCTATCTCTCTCTATCTCTCTTGCATCATCATCCACTCTTCATCTCTCCTCTAATCTTGTCCTACCCAAGAAACCAAGCTCTTTGAGCTCTGTGTAGCACAGCGAGCCAGCGCCACGCTCCCCCACAATAACTGCTCCCTCCTGGGTTCGCCTCGCTGCCTCATTGCCTCCCCTTTCACTCCCCCCCTCTCCCACACCCTCCAACCCTCCACCCAGCCTGGAGCTTCCACGCTGCAGAAAAGTATCAGTCATACACACACACACACACACACACACACACACACACACACACACACACACACACACACACACACTAACACAAACACAACACACACTAACACATAGCACACACACACTTACGCACAGCACAGCACCAGTAAAGTTGCAGGAAACAGTCCGCGTGAGTTGGTATGGATCCTTCTCTCTTTGGCGCTCGTGTACACACACACACACACACACACACACACACACACACACACACACACACACACACACACACACACACACACACACACACACACACACACACACACATTAAAGATATGACCAAGCTCAACCACGCTGGCTGCATCTTGTTCCCCTTCACTCTCTGTGGAGGAGAGATAATAACTTTGATAGCGATGGAACGAAAGACGATGGAGGAGATAGATAGTGGAGTCAGGAAAAGGAGGAGTCATGGGAGAAGGAAAGGATGAAGTTAGGGATGAAGAGATGGAGGGGTTAGAAGACAGAGAGGGACAGGGAATATGGAGGAGATGGCGATAGAGAAGAAAAGAGAAAATGCATAGTTCAGAGGGGGTATTGATATATTCTGATTTAAATGAAGACGAAGAGATAGCTTGCCTGATCTCCTCCAGCAGGTCGATCCAGGGATGAAGGGCCCTAACTGCAAAGTGCTGGTCTTACAGGTACTAGGTCACGTAACAGTGCCATGAAACCAAGAAATCAACTCTGGATTCAAAGATGAGAAACCAATCAACAAAATATACTTGTGGTTGTGAGAGAGTATATGAATCCAGGTCCCACCACTATAGTGCTGTGGTTATATAAAATGTGTTTATCTTTATCTGAAGGGCAAGGAGATATTACAAAAAACCAAAACGCTACTTACGCCTTCTGCAGCTCACACTTTCCTCTGGGAGTCACAGTTGATTTGCACTGAAAACAGTGATATGATCTCATTTCAGTCATTCTAGTTACTCAATATTAGGTCACATGACTTGTCACGGCAGTGTTAGCAGTGTGAAAGGATGAGTGGATGGAGAAAAAGAGGAAAAGGCGAGAGAGCTGGACCAATGCTAGTAGGAACGTTTGCTGAGCCCATGATGATGCAGTGAATCAAATGTAATTTAACCCTGAGACATTAGCCCTCTGCACTCGGTGTGTGTGTGTGTGTGTGTGGTGATTAATGGTGCGAAACGAGGCAGAGCAGCGAAACACAGCTTATGTGATATGAATCAACAACCATGGTCAGTGCTCTTACTCCTTTTAATAAACGGGTCGGGTCGAAGCTTGTGTGTGTGTGTGTGTGTGTGTGATGTGCTTTACAGTGGGTGTGAATGTGTGCATAGAGACGGAATGCATTGCGTCGTGCTCTGAAAGCCACGCCCACTGGAGGGGAAAACAACTCTCCGCTCTCCATTGATTTGTATTGCGTGAAGGTTCCTCCTCGTCACTTTCGTCTGCTAGCAAACAACAGGAAAAAGCCTGCTGTGTGGTGATATTCACTACCAACAGGGTAAATAACCCGTGACATGACAAGTTTTTATAAGCTGCTGACCCAAAAAGCGGAGCTTTTATGAAGACAAAAGTGGATACAGACATGAGGAATCAGCAGATAAGAATAGGAAGACTGTGGGATCCTGACACTAAGCTATCCTTATGTCCGACGTTAAGTGGAGAGCGGAGAGTTCTTTTCCCCTCCAGTGGGGGGCGGGGCTTGAATGCGTGTCTAATGTCTGCCTTCATCTAATCCTCCCGGACCTCTGGCACATTTTCCAAATTCACTTTTGATGCAGACATTGTTCCAGTTTATTCAGCTACTGCTTCTCAAGGCAGATCATTTCTTTGGGCCAGTACTGTTTATCGTTGTGGTGTAGATAATCTCCATTATTCCCGGGGCTGTGAAGTTCTAATCCCTAAGATTTCAGTCCTGGTTGATTTGGCAACATCAGTGGTTACTGGTGAATTTCTTAGAATGAATAAATTAACAAGATAAAAGCATGTTCCATCTTCTTCAGGTGTTACAAAAATCCCACTGAACTTCATGTTATTGAATCAGTGTACCTTCTGCTTATTCTCCTATCAATCATTTATCCTTTTACAGTAAAACTGACCATTTCAGCTAATATTCTGCAATTCTCCACTTTTCCTTTTTGTATTAATTTGCTCTTTCTGTCATGCAGCCTTGCACATTTTATTTTTGCACTCAGCTTATGAAAAGGCTAATAGCTTGCACAAATGCATATATATGGAAATAATAAACACCTTGACACAAAAGTGAGCTTGTGGTGTAGATTATCTCCATTATTCCCGGGGCTGTGAAGTTCTAATTCCTAAGATTTCAGTCCTGGTTGATTTGGCAACACCAGTGGTTACTGGTTGTAACAGCAACTTGGTCTAAATGTAAAACATAAGAGCAACAGGTGTATCTGTGTACAGTGCTGCTTAACAAATCAAGCATGTTGTTTTAATTAAAAAAAAAGTCCATTACTCCCTGCAATATTTAAGCTGATCTGAATGCCCAGGTTGTCTGTTTTCTTGTTTTGTAGAAGCATTTTTGATGAATGATGGAACTTCAGTAAGAAATACAAGGTTTTCCCAGTAGCTGCTTCACAATAAAAGCCACCCTGTGATTAGCCAGATGAATGCTTTTAATTTGAAACCGCCGCAAACATTAGCAGTAACTTAATACAGCTCAGACATGGCATTAGGAGAGTGCATACATAGTTCCCTGTGAATCCCCTGTGCCTACACCACAACAATTTGAATCCAGTGCAGGAATTGCTGACTCAGCCACTGACAATCAAAACTAGAGAGGTAATGTACAGAATGTAAATACAATGAACGGCTAAAAAATTCTCTTCTCTTCTCTTTTTTGTGTCAGTGGATTGTGGCGTACAAGTTGTATGTTTGTATGTTATATACATGACTGCGCACAAGCATGATCCTCAGTCTTGCGAAAAGTCAGGACAGGTCATGGTGTGTGTGATCTGTCAGAATGATTCATCTTCTACAAGGGAAAGTCTTGGGGAAATAAGGAACACACACATACACGCAAACACATACACTTCAGTTTATTAAAGAATGTTTTAATCTGCTGTACACAGGGCTCCAGACTAACTTTTTTTCACTAGGAGCACAGTGGCCCCCAACTGAAAATTTTAGGGGCACAACCAGAAAATTTTAACCTGACTCCACCAGATGGATTGCTTCGCATTTGCTCGGCATATCCATCTGGGAACTTTCCGTTAGAGAACTTTTGGGAAGGGGCGAAAATACTGGTTAGCTGATTGGATAAACCATCTATCTATCAACTATATTGGTGATAGATGGGCCAAATCAACCAATCAGATCAACGAAGCGTATGAAAATACAACCACAAGCCCCTGCTGCTGCAGGCAAAGCATAGCTCGTTAGCTCAGCATGCAAGCAACATGTCGGTAAAGAATATTTGCCGTTTGTGTAACGAGAATTTACGAATCAAAGGCACCATTTCAGGTTCCCGGTCCATATTCCAAAAGAAGGATCCAAGAGAAAAAAGCATTAGCGAGTGGCTAACAGAATTGGGGCTACCGCTGTCTGAAAATACTGGTTAACTGATTGGATAAACCATCTGTCTATCACCACCTAAACCCGCCTCAAAACCAACGCTGATTGGCCCGGTCGTTTGGCGAACGGCTCCAAGTTTTCTCTATCTCAAGATGCCAGACTGATCTGCGAGTGGAAAACTGAAGCTCGCGAGATCAGGGCGGTCTCACGAGGCTAAGAAAATTTAGGGGCACACACCGTAAATCAACATGCTAACCAAATATTCACATTTCTACTAATTTCCACTGTATTACTGATAAATACTTTGATAATAGATGCAGAAATTACAATGTGCTGTTTCAAATTCAGTGTCACTTTTGAAGATGCAACATATAAGGTAAACTGACAGCCCCATCGCTGTTATGACAGTAAAAAAATGTGCTTGTCTCCGAGGAAGTGTAACAGCACCGCGACCGCTTTCGGCTCGCCATTAATATCATATCGCAGCAAACGCTGTCTGCGTGAGGTTATGAAAAACTGTAACCACACTTGAAACCACTTTATCGGCATTTCCGTGACTCACTGTGACTTCAACAAAACTGCAGAGCCGACGTAGTTTGCGTCGTCTGCAGCTCTGCGTGTGTGCGAGTGTGTGTTTGTGTCAGAGCTCTGCTCTCTGTCAATTTTCAGAGAGGACAGATAAGCTTGCGCTTACGCGTTCTCAGGTACCGTTTAACGTGTAAAAAAAGGGGGCAAATTTACTGGTCGCACATGTGCGACTGGATGTAAAATCCAGTCGCACACTCTCAAATTTTGGTCGCAAAATGCGACCATTTGGTCGCAGTCTGGAGCCCTGGCTGTAGGCCTACATATTTTTAGCATCATACCAATCCCACAAGTTTACCCTATTAATGTGTATTACAGTAAATCCTGAGGTCACTGCTACCAGTGCTACATCAAAGTGTGCAACTTTCTTAGAATGAATAAATTAACAAGATAAAAGCATGTTCCATCTTCTTCAAGTGTTAAAAAATCCCACTGAACGTCATGTTATTGAATCAGTGTACCTTTTGCTTATTCTCCTATCAATCATTTATCCTTTTACAGTAAAACTGACCATTTCAGCTAATATTCTGCAATTCTCCACTTTTCCTTTTTGTATTAATTTGCTCTTTCTGTCATGCAGCCTTGCACATTTTATTTTTGCACTCAGCTTATGAAAAGGCTAATAGCTTGCACAAATGCATATATGGAAATAATAAACACCTTGACACAAAAGTGAGCTCTTAATCTGAAATTTAGCCACAGCTGCATATTTAACCAGAGAAGTTTATTTTGTATTTAGCCACTGTGAATTTCCATTTGAGTATGTCCAGTCATCCTCACGTCCTATCACCTTTTGTCACTATCCAACTAACCAGTTAAATACTATGAACTAAAAGTGCACACATCATCACCTTCCTTCCCATGAGGAACCCTTGATCTTTGATTGTGGACTTTTTGTGCTATCAAATGTACATGTTGTGGACAAAAAAATGGGACGGATTTGTTTACGGATAAGGATGAGATGAAAGGAGCGATGAGGCTGGGCGGGTCAGGAGAAGGGCATATGGAGAGGAGCTTGAGACGTGAAGTGGTGAATGTGTGGGAAGGCAGAGAGAGACGGAGGACGACAGGACATTAACTTATGCAGATGCACAGAAAGGATTGGAGGGAGCAGAACAGAAAAGGGATGGACAAGATGGAAACTAGTGAGGGGGAAACAGAGTAGGGGATTTAATGAAGCAGGTAAGAGAGGAGAGGAAGAACGCTGAGAATACTGATTAATCAAGTCTGGAGAGAAGGGGAAGTGAAGTATTTTTGAGAATCATCTAGTCTCCCAGTTGAGTTTGTACGGTGGAGTGATGATTAGAATCATTACATTTAAGCAAAAAAGATGACCGATTTTAAGTTCTAATTCAACAAGATCATAATGAAAATGAAAGTTGCTCTAACTAATGTATACTCTGGATATCATTTGAACATGACAATTCATCCTTCACCTCGGAAACCTCAACATAACTGTCGGCATTCGAGTTGCACTGCGGGTAATGTAGGCACCAGTTTTTACAACAGAGAAAAATGCATGGACTAAAAAAGGATATCTCTGGGTCTGCTGCATCAATTTTGATACTTTTAAACTGAGTAAGTTTTAAACTGACTTAAGTCCGACAAAGAGTACAATGCTGAATCAGTGGAGTACTCATATTACATAACGTAGTCTTTAATCACTCCAAGCTAAAATCGTACAGCAATCTGTGTTATAGGAGCAAAGTGTAAAAAAGGACAGAAAAAGGAAATATAAAGGAAAGGAGAGAGCGACTAAAAGAGTGCAGGGAAGCAGTAGCGGGATATACGGCGCAGGAGAGAAGCGAGTGGAGTATTGAAGTGACAGGTTGTTGTCAGAGCAGCGAGACCCTGGAAGATAGATGAAGACAGGGTCAGCAGCTCCCCGCTAATGTCACGACAGATGACTAACTGTGTGTGTGTGTGTGTGTGTGCGTGTGCGCGCCCGTATGTGTTTGTGTGAAGACAGGGTCAGCAACTTTTCGCCCAAGGCTGACTAACCCTGTGTGTGTGTGTGTGTGTGTGTGTGTGTGTGTGTGTGTGTGTGTGTGTGTGTGTGTGTGTGTGTGTGTGTGTGTGTGTGTGTGTGTGAGAGAGCGAGTACAAGGTTAGCATCATCAGCACTACAAGGCTGCCACTGTTTGTGTGTTTGCCTCTGTGTTTTGTGTGTGCACATGCGTGTTTGTTTCAGTTCCTCTCTGGGAATGTGCGTTCACTGATTTGACCCAACACCACTGCCAGTTCAAACGGTTCAAACCTTTTTTTGTTGTTGCTCCGTTTCTCCTCACAATTAACAACTGGTCCAACTAAAAAGCCACTCTGTTTCCTCGTCACAGCAACATATTGCTGTCGTATCTCTACTGTTGACTGCTTGTTCTCAGCCAATGTTCACTGCCAAACACTGTATAGTAGCGTGAAATCTGCAGTATGGTACAGCATTTCCGGCTGGCTGCACACACACACATGCACTGGTCTATAATGGATTGTGTTTAAAGAGTCACACATTAAAGACTTGATTCAAGGCTTTTATTTCCACTAGGGAAATTCAATTTGTCCCTCTACACAACAAGCTTTAAACATGTAAATGACACAATATCAGCGCCTATTTACGTTTTACAAATTCAGCAGACACGTAGCAACATTAGCACTCATTTTAAGTCTTGTTTGTGGCCACCTGGTGATTGTAAGTCCAACATTCACTCTCCTTTTAGCCCTGTTTTTGGTCTCAACCAAAACCCGAGAGTATAGCTGCTAAATGCTCCACTATGTTTACCAGCTAGTCGCTGAATTTGTCTCTCTGCTGTTTGGTGTGCGGCAGGTAGTACACAGTGGGTTTATCCAAACTTTTTCCACTGAAAACATCTAACTGCAGCTGCTGGAAAGCTCCATGAGAGCAATGGGATGGAATCAAAACAGCTCTGGGGGATTAATTATCTGTGGGTTTGTCAATACAGACTACCCCTTTCACATTACACATAATCATTTGACCGGTTGCTCATATACAAATATGAACAATGCAGATTGAACCACCTATAACCTAAACTTAACCATTTGATTAGTAGGGCCTTTAGCTACCTGTCTGGAAGACCTGCATTCAAACTTACACTCTATTCACTGTATACTGTGTCTTTAAAAGCATAAATCAATTAATTCACCCCATTTAGTTGTAGTTATGAGGGGACATGTTAAGCTGAGAAGTTGAATACGCTGTAGAAGTGGTTTTATGTGAAAACCTCCCCACTGAACTTTGTAGTGATTGGTGTGGCAATGAGAGCCATGACTCCAGTCAGCTTTAATGTGCTCTTCCCTGAATTATTAAACCAAACGGTTGCCTTTGCTTGGATTTACATCAGCCTAGTTACATCTTTAGATCCGTTATCTGTTATCACAATTGATTCCAAGAGTTCTGTGTTCACATGTATGGGATAAAAGGCCTGGCACAAAGCTGTTTGTGTGTGAGCCAGTTTATAGCCCCTGGTAATCTGATTTCTACCACAAAGTCTAAATTGAAAAAACAATCCTAAAATTCACATTACAATTAGAGTAATGTGTGTCTGCTGTCTGGCTCTGCGCTACTAAAAAGAGCTTCCTATTGACTGTTTTACAGTCCAGATAAAAAAACAAGAGGTGATTGATTTTTTTAATTTCGGATCCAGAGGAGCTCAGGTACATCTTTGTTTTTTTTTTTACTTTATTACAGATGCTGGCTACAAGTGTTTCATCATTTACAATGTTTGTACAGACTTTATTTTAGCCTTGCTTTTATGTAATGGCCTTTCATTATTGCTTTTATTGCTTCTTCATTTCATTCTATCTGTTTTTTATCTACCATAAAGCACTTTGCAAATACCTTCTATTCAGTTCTATCAAAAATGACGAATGCTGTTACTTTAAGTCACATAAGACATAGGGTTTGGCTGACAGGCCACCTAAGCTTTTCCTCACCCGGTGCTATTAACGCCAAGTTTTACCACTTTCTACATGCTTTAATCAAAGGCACTTGAGTTGATTTAAAAGCAGCAGAAGTTTTTTTTTTGGTCCACTAAGGGGTTTGAATAACGACTCTCCTTCTGTCTCTACCCTTTTTCTGTCTACCTGAAGGATTTGGACGTCACTCCGCTCTGCCACCGACCCAGTAGAACTCAGTAGAGTCCAGCGAAGGCCCGACTGCATCAGCAGAAATGGCTCCAGCAGCCATGTCCGTGCCTCCATCCTCTCTCACCTCCCACCACCACTCCCGCCTCTCCTCACCTCTCCTCTCCTTCCTCCTCTCCGCCTTTCTCCTCCTGTCCTGTCCTGGATCGGTGCACGCAGGCTCATCTGAGGCAAACTGTTCAGCTAGCGGAGACCCCTGTCAGGAAGGTGGGTTGGTCTTATGTGTGAGAAAACTGCAGTTTCATGCATATAGAAGAAGGGATTGCCATATGATATATTTCTTACCTGAACTCTTACGGCAAGTGCAGCTTATTGAAAGGGTTGAAATGGTTGTAGTAGGGGAAAGTGTTAAGCCTCTAGTTGTCTGTGTACGAGCCATGTAAGACACTGATGTCACCAGCTGAACATGATGTTTTAGATCAGTAAAGTTGACCAGTGAAAGCCAGCGGGCCTCACACACAAAAACACAACATACAGCCAGTGACATTCAATGAATTCACTGTCCTCTTTTGTAAGAAACAAAATATGCCGAGATGCATTAAATGATATGCATTAATGCATTTATAATTTCTCCCAGTGGTAGTATCCTACAGATTTATTAGCCAGGTCTCTATTGTCTTGGTTGCACTATGCACCCCGAATGTATAAAACAGATTTTACAGAGAAAAATATAGACCATACTAACTTTATATCTAGCCACAGAGCACTCATTCACCTATCAGCTCAAACTCTGCAAGAAAGTATTCCTAAGGTGACTTACTATCATATTTTAAAATATATATTCCTATCTTTATCATATCATGCTCCACAGCGTAACCACATAGAGTTAGTGTATATTTCTCATGTGGTACCAGGACTTCTTAATTTCTAAAATAGCTTATAAATAACCTCCTGGAATTTATTGCAGTTTATTTTGCCAGCTCATTTTGTGTGACCTGTCCAGAAGCCCTGCATTAACAGGAAAGAGATGTATTTGCCAGTTGCTAATGCATAGTTTAAGTTGAACAATGTCAGCAGAATATTCATGAAGCAGGAACGCTACACCATACTAAGGTGACAGGGTTACAGCATCAGATGATTGTGCCAATTTACAGCCCTGAAGCTAGAGCACATTGACTCCATTTCAGTAAGTTTTATTTTAAAAAAATGGGACCATATGGAAAGTCTCCCACTTATTATATTCCTTAATCAGGTTGAACTGCTACTGCGCTTCTTACAAAATGCCCACAGTAGCAGACTGTACAAGATGAGAGAGGGAGAGATTAGTCAGATTATCACACACAATTTGTTGCAACTAAATATTTCTTGTGATCCTTTGCTGCAAAACTCAGTTTCATAATCTTTTTTTTGTTTAACATTTCAGGAGTGGTACTGCCTGTGTGGTACCCTCAGAACCCCTCTGTGGGGGACAAAGTGGCACGCGCCATTGTTTACTTCGTAGCACTCATCTATATGTTCCTGGGCATGAGCATTATAGCGGACCGATTCATGTCTTCTATAGAGGTAGGCAAGAGATGACCACTTATTTTACAATCCAGATGTTCCATTATTTCTCCCCATGATATTACATGCCTTCATAGTAGATTGATGCAGTTATATACAGTATGTAGTACTCATGTAAGTTGTCACCATCAGTTTGGGGGGATACAATTGATCTAATTTATTATGACATGTTTGACAGCTCTGTGGCATCTTTTTTAAATACTTAAATTGCTTTTCTTTCCTTATCACTTTCTTCTCATTTCCCTTCGGTGCCTCCTCTCCTTTTCTTTCCTTGTTTCTCGTTGCTTTTCCTTTTGCCTTTTTTTATCACCTTCCTGTCCTTTCCATTTGGTGCACCCACTTTCCTTGTCTATGTTTTTCTTTTCCATTCCTTTCCTCTCCTTGCCTTTTATTTACTTTTATTTTCTGGCCTTTTGGTCTCTCCTCTCTTCTTTTCTCCTCTCCTCTCCTCTCCTCTCCTCTCCTCTCCTCTCCTCTCCTCTCCTCTCCTCTCCTCTCAAGGTCATCACCTCCCAGGAGAAGGAAATCACCATAAAGAGGCCGAATGGTGAGACCACCACCGCCACGGTCAGGATCTGGAATGAGACCGTCTCTAATCTCACTTTAATGGCCTTGGGTTCCAGTGCCCCCGAGATACTGCTGTCAGTTATTGAGGTGAGCACAATATGAGCCGGATGGTTACACATTAGATTAACTGATACAGAATGTAATGGGAACACAGTAATCTGATTTTCACCCCACCTTTAGGTGTGTGGTCACGGTTTCAAGGCTGGCTCTCTGGGTCCCAGCACTATCGTGGGCAGCGCTGCCTTCAACATGTTCATCATCATCGCCCTGTGTGTGTACGTGGTTCCTGATGGAGAGACGCGCAAAATCAAACACCTTCGGGTGTTCTTCGTCACGGCGGCCTGGAGTATCTTCGCCTACATCTGGCTTTACCTGATACTGAGTGTCTTTTCCCCTGGAGAAGTGGAGGTGAGGATAGACAGAAATGGAAGCTGTTAAGAGAGGAACGTTTGGGGGAAAAAAAAAGAGAAAGTTGGGTAGCAGTGGTGGAGGAAGTATTCAGATCCTTTACTTACAGTAAGTAAAAGTACTAATACCGCACTGTTACAAGTGAAAGTCCTGCATTGAAAATGTCAGTTGTTAGTAAAAGTATGTAAGTATCATCAGGAAAATGGACTTAAGGTATTAAGAGTAAAAGTACTCCATGCAAAAAAATCCTCACATTTTAGAGACCGTAAACAATCCAAACAGTGTTTAAAGGAACACGCCGACTTATTGGGACTTTAGCTTATTCCCCATATCCCCCAGAGTTAGACAAGTCCATACATACCCTTCTCATCTCCGTGCGTGTTGTAACTCTGTCTGACGCCCCCAGTGCTAGCTTAGCCTAGCACAGATCCTGCAGGTAACTGGTTCCAACTAGCCTACTGCTCCAAATAAGTGACAAAATAACGCCAACATGTTCCTATTTACATGTTGTGATTTGTATAGTCACAGGGTGTACAAATAACAAGATCACATGAGACACAGCCATCATATACATGCTGGGAACTATATTCTCAGAAGGCGAAGCACTGCTACTTGACCGGAGTTATTAGCGCAACACCTGAAAAGCACCGTCTCTGCTTCTCACCACGTCTACTCAAAGCGCTTAAACATAGTACAGGAACCATTCACACACATTCATATACCGGTGGCTGAGGCTGCCGTACAAGAATACATTCAAACTCCGATGACGCAGTATCAATTTGGGGTTCCGTGTCTTGCCCAAGGACACTTCGACATGGGACTGCAGGGGCCAGGCATCAAACCACCAACTTTCTAATTGGTAGGCGACCGCTCTACCCCTGAGCTACAGCCGCCCCAAATGTAGTGGAGTACAAGTAGAAAGTGGCATGAAAAGAAAAGACTCAAGTAAAGTACAAGTACCTCAAATTTGTACAGTACTTGAGTGAATGTACTTGGTTACATTCCACCACTGTTGCGTAGGAAGGAAAAAGGAAGCCGTTAACTCTGTCTCTTCTCTCCTCTAGGTGTGGGAGGCGGTGTTGACCTTCCTCTTCTTCCCGCTCTGTGTTGTCCAGGCCTGGGTGGCCGACCGCCGCCTCCTCTTCTACAAGTACGTCCGCAAGCGTTACCGCGCTGACAAGCACCGCGGCATCATCATTGAGACGGAGGGAGGGCCGGACGGAGAGATGAGTATGGGCAGAGGCGGAGCACTGGGTCCAGGGGGGTTCACCAAGATGGACATGCTGGAGCTGGACGGACAGATGGCCTTGAATTGTCACAGCGGGATGGATGGAGGGATGATGGAAGAGGGAGGAGCCAAGGACGAGGAGGACGAGGCCAGAAGGGACATGGCGAGGACGCTGAAGGACATGAAGCAGAGGCACCCAGACAAAGACATGGAACAGCTGATTGAGATGGCTAATTATCAGGTTAGGAGGACTGTGCTTATATGTGTACATCAATTAGTTGATATCGGGTATATACTTTGAAGGAATAGCTTTGGATAGTTTTAGACATTTTGGGAAATACACTTGTTTGCTTTTTTACGGTGAGAGTTGGTTGAGAATATTGATACCACTCTCATGTTTGTGCGTTAAGTATGGAGTACTGGGAGGCAATTAGCTTAGCTTAGCATAACGACTGGAAGCAGGGGTAAACAGCTAGCCTGGCTCTATCCAAAGTTCAAAGTTCACTAATTAACATGTCTGGCAAACAGGAACAATGTGTGTGTTTATGGAAAGCTTTGTAGGAAGTTACAGGCTGTTTATTAGCAAACAGCAGCCTGGCACTGGACTGCTGTTTGGCAAAAATAGCTAATGCTGCGGCACCTAACCCCTCTAAGGCCACAAAATGTCCCTTTTTATGTTTCTATGGACCATGCAGTAAAATACTGAGCTTTATAGGTGCTAGTTGGCATATTATTGACCTTTTGGAGGAATCCAAGCGAACTGTTTCCCCTTGCTTCCAGTCTTTATGCTAAGCTAAGCTAATCACTTCCTGGCTTGAGCTCCATACTTAATACACAAACATGAAAGTGGTGTCAATCTTCTTATTTCATTTTCAGCAAATTAGTTTATTTACCTGAATGTCAAGCTACTCCAAGACATTCATTTACATTATATTTTAGTCAACAATTTATTACATCTTGAAATTACACGAATGGTATGTACCCCTGTATGAATATGAATGGATGTTACTAGTCAGCTGCTAATTATTGAAGCCCTGCATTTCTTCTACCTTGTTTGCTCCGTCTTGACTTCATCTCGACTTTGTTCCTTTTTTTTCTGCGTTTCTGAGCTAAAGATCTTGTTACATCTTAATGAATCATAACATCATGCATCACATTTCATATGCGACTCCTCTGAGGGTGACTTTGTATCGGAGATGACGCTGTGACACTTTCAGTTGTGAACAAGGTGTTTTAGGTGAGAGCAGGTAGGACAGCACACAGCTGTTACACAGAGAACATTTCAAAATGTTCCAGAGGAACTTCTGTGCTGTTTAACAAATAACATAGTTGCCTTATTTAACTAAAATGTACCCCTTTCATTCATTTCTGGTAATGCACATTTATTTATAGAAAATGGAAACCCAAATATGTGTGCATACCAAATATAAACAACATTATAAGGAAGTTAATTAAAGTGTTGACTGAGTATCAGTCTCTCTCTCTCAAACACACATAAATAGATGCAAATCTAGTTTTTCGGGACGCTCCTCATGTAATATTATGTGCTGATAAAACCACTAGTCTGCAGAGAGGAAGGTGGCGCTTGGCTTGATTGACTGCACTGTTACATGCAACCCCTCTGACATCCAGGTGATTTTTTGCCGGGTAAGTTGTATGAACATTAGAGATGTGAGCGTGAAAGTTAATCCTTGGCCTTGGAAGCTGTAGCTTGACGAAAAATTTGTAACCGAAGGTCCACTTGTTATCTATTTTTTATTTGTTTTTGCTTACAGCAGCATCTCACACATTGAGCCAAACAGCCAGTCAGATGTGGTCAACAGCTCTACGAAAAGCCAGCAAATGGACCTCGAGTTAAGATTTTTTTGGGGAATTTAGATTTAATAGATATTTATAAGCCCTTTTCCTTTTATCCTAAATTTAACTTTTGGTTAAATTTGGCATTAGTTTAGTTGAGTTTCGATCACCATAGGATGCCATAGGATTAATCGACTTGTTAATCAACTAGTCGGTTAATATGTTCTCATCCCTGGTGTGAAAAGAAAGGAGCTGCTACACACACACACGCACGCACGCACGCACGCACGACACACACACACACACACACACACACACACACACACACACACACACACACACACAGTTAAACTTTTTTTTATGAATACTGATGATCAAACTAGCACATTATGGATTTCTCTGTTGTATCCATTTTTATCCTTCAAAGTAATTTCTTGGTCTTTGTTTCTTGGTAGTGAGGGAGAGAAGGACAGGTGTTTGGCAGGCACCCTGAGGTGCACTGGGCTACTTCAAGATGTTTGTTTGCATTCAAGCCTCCCTCCCCCTGCAGCTACTCCCTCAGCCTCGTGCTGTAAATAAAAACGCTGCCCTGAAGATTAAACTCGACCAGATAAATTAAAGATTTTTTTGTAGTCAGATTGAGTCATTAAATAAAATATGTAATAGTGGTCCCCTGTGGTGGTATTTAACTTGAATTAAGTTAGGCCAGCGTGCTCAGCACACAAGATCAAGTTTTTAGGGAAACTAACAATTACAGATTCCATCATTCCAAAGAGATGCAGTGACATTTCTGGCTCGCTTCCCTTAAATTTGAGTCCACCTTTGATATAATGATCTCCACGAGTGTGAGTCAACTAATGTACTGATTTGGCAAAATCTTGACAGTTACAACTTTTTAAAGCATGGGCGAAGTTCCAACGTCACGAACAGCAGGATCTAAAGTGCAGGATCTGGGTCCAAACCTCAAAAGTGTCCTTAAGTGAATTTGTAGCTGACCTTCGACCTCAAATCTCCCTGCGGAGACGTAAAAAGAATTTCCCAAGAGAGATCCACTGCTTACCCTTTAAATTACAGCTGTCAGTTTAAAATTGGAAGCTTTTTCTAAAAGGAAGACTAACAAAAACAAACTGAATTATACTGTAGATTAAAATGTTACAATCGATAGATCAGTTTGTTAATTGATTGGTTTTGCTGATCAGGTCCTGATGCAGCAGCAGAAGAGCAGAGCGTTTTACCGTATCCAGGCAACCAGGATGATGATTGGAGCTGGCAACATCCTCAAGAAGCACGCTGCTGACCAGGCTCGCAAGGTAAGACGCACATCTCCCCTATCACCCAGTGTTACTCAAGAAGTGTAATATGTTACTCTTTACTTATTACGCCTTAAGGAGCTGGCAGGCTGTGCATTTCTTTTGGGGCGATGGGCCGCAAAAGTAATATAGTAATATAACGAGTAACGTAAATAATTACTTTTGATGCTTTTGATGTTCATTCTACATTATTGGAACAATAATGAACCTTAAAAGGAGGAGTCAACTATCAGCCAAACTGCAGAGCTGCAGACATCTTCATTCAGGCTGTTACTGTATGTTACGAAGATTATCGCACATTTACATAGGCCTATTAAGTTTTCTTGTCAAGTTTCACTTAGGCTTACGTTATGAGAAGGACCTGGCAGTGGCGACGCAGCTTCCCATCACCATAGTAACTCGCTGTGCCTGCGTGCACAAGGCGAGAGAGGAGAGGGACGCTGCTCTGCTCTGCTCTGCTCACAGTGACATGTTGGATGTCATCGAGGTTCCCAAACGGATCAAAGCCTTTATATAATGACAATACTTCCAGCTGTTGAATTTACTCCTCTCTCCGTCATCCTTCGTTTAGCTTTTTGGCTAGTAGCCGACGTGATGTGACCTTGGCCTGGCCCTGACCTGCCGCGCGCTAAATTAAGACAAGCGCACACGTCACGTCATCATATCAGAAAGCCTACCTGGGATAAAAAACAAATCACGGGTAACACAGCTTCACATGGATTAGTAACTCTAATATAATTACTTGAAATTGTAATCCCTTATACTACCCGTTACTGTGGAAAGTAATAATATTACAGTAATATATTACTAATTAATGCGTTACTGCCAAACACTGTTATCACCATTATTCAAAGTTAAACACACCGCGCCTGATTCTGACCTGACTTTTTCCCTGTTTTTTTCCCCCCTAGGTGGTGAGCAGCAATGAGACCCAGGCTCAGGAGGACGACCCTCACACCATCAAGATGGAGTTTGAACCCCCTTTGTACCAGTGCTTTGAAAACTGTGGCTCCTTGAAACTGACCGTTGCCAGACACGGAGGAGACTCTGGAGTTACTGTCAAGGTATGTTTGTGTGCGATATTAATGCAAGACAGTGGGATTGTTCAGAAGGATAAGACCAAGTGTATTTAAAAGTGTGTGTGTTTGTGTGTGTGTGAGGGAGGGAGGGAGAGAAGCCAAAAGACTCTCAGACAGACAAAAGCAGACACCACAGATACAAATCTCCTCTGAACCGATATCACTCACATCTTTGTCAGTTTTCCTTGTCTTGGTCTGATGTTTCTCATAACATGTTCTCACCTCTAGAGAGCTTTCTTGTTCTCTTAATGGTCAGATGCTAGAAGTGGGTGACAGAGGAGAGCTGGGAGGAACAATACCATGTCAGCTCAGGTTTTAACTAAAAAAAACAAAACATATCCTTTTGCAAAGTCTCTTTGATTTTGGGCTTAACGCTGGCTTCATAATCCGAAAAAGAGGTTTTCTTTCAGGTCTCCCATAGGGAGTCTGTGTCAGTGGAATGAGACCTGATCTGCTTGTTAGTACTACAGGGTTTTTGCAAGGCTGTGTCTCCTCTATGAAACTATGATGCAACATTAGTGCTGTCTGTAGAGGTAGGCTGATGGCATGGCCTCAGTCTGCCGTCTACTGAAGGCTGATTTTGTGAAGTGAAGTGGCCTATTTAGCCCACACGCAGGCTCTTAAGACACATTGTCAGAGCAGCGCTTTACAGATGAAGAAAAGAGGCTACTTGAACCCTACCCGATGACGCACTTGCTGAGACGTTCAAAAGCTACAAGAATCTGTATAAGCTGCAGTCTTAACCTTTTTGAATAAACAGTACACGAAAAGTTTAAAGAATTGTTTTTGTTTAAACATTTGATACATATAATGGAATGGCTAGCTACACTACAAACTTAAAGCTGCATTGACTGATTTGTTTTTGCAGTTTGGGGAGCCGTGGAAAGAAGCTGTAAACACAACACTGACATCACCTTTTATGCTAAAATGGCTAACTTGTTAACAAACGGTTAACATCCAGTTAGTCTATATCCACGACCTTCCACTTCCGGGCTTGCTCATGTTCTGCGGGATATTCCGCCACTCTTTTCGGATGTACCGTTACCTTCCACTTCCTTTGTGTTGTAATTCTAAACTCCGGTGGAGTTCTGAGGACTATGGTTAACTGCTCCTCAGATCTCTGCAGGGTAAATCCAGACAGCTAGCTAGACTATCTGTCCAATCTGAGTTTTCTGTTGCACGACTAAAACAACTTTTGAACGTACACACGTTCCACCAAAACAAGTTCCTTCCCGAGGCTGTTATGCAGAGGCACCGTGGCTCCGCTCGGTGTTTAGCACCGCCCAAGACGATTGTGATTGGTTTAAAGAAATGCCAATAAACCGGAGCACGTTTTTCTCCCATCCCGGAATGCTGTGTGGACAAACCAGACCCTCCTCCGCAGCACTGTGGAGAAACATGCTTATCTACACGTCCAGCACATACGAAGAAACATTAGCTTTCATCATTTGGAATGGTGTTTGTATCCACCTGATGAATGTAAGTCAAATATTCACTCTCCGTTTAGCTTTGTTTTGCACTCCAATAACTTCTGATATAACTTCTGAAAGATATTTGTCTCTTTAGCAGCTAGATGCACCACTAGCTAGTCGCTAACTGTGTCTTTCTGCCATTTGGTGCTGAGCAGGTAGTGTACATGTACAGTGGATTTTAAGAGCTTTTTAGTTGACAACTGCCTACTGTGTCTGAAAACAGCACAGATAAGAGCAGTTAGAGTGTGTGTGTATGCAGAGCAATATGGAGAGAGGCTCTAGTATGTACTGTGAAGATGAAGGGGGCAGTAGACTGGGACATTTTCCTGCTAAGAATAGATGGATGGCAATATGTATATATATTTATATATATATTTTTTTATTTTATTTTATTTTATCCATCTCTGTTACTGACATGATTGCAAAATGTATAACTTGTGTTTCTGCTGATAAAAACCAATAAAAATTGTTACAAAAAAAAAGGGCAGTTAGAGTGAACCAAAGCAGTGAAGTTGTGGGCCGAAAACCAAAACAATAAGCTAAATGCTAAAATAATCTCTAGAGCTGAATTGAACAGCGCATGATAATTCACTCTGGGTTCGTCAGTATGGAGAACAACTTTCACATAATTTAAGCCGTTAAAAAAAAAGACATTGATTGTAGCAGCTTTAAGTTGGCTAGATTATGTATATGGTAAGACAATTTATGGGAAACCAAATTCCTGCTATACCATCCATACCTTAAGAAAACATATTCCAAGCAGATGTGTTCCCCACATACAGTTTGCTCATGTGCTGTATTATAGAAATTAATTAGGTGTCATAATGGAGGCATCTACAATGTGATAATTAACTTAAACCTACAGTGATACAGTTCTTAAAGCCAAGCTATATTAATGGCTCACAGGTTGTCCGTATATATATATATATATATATATATATATATATATATATATATATATATATATATATATATATATATATATATATATATACATAAACATAAACCTTATAGGCAATTTAACATGTTTCTGTTTTTATAATCACATTAAGATAAAAATTGTATATGTGTAAACTATTATAAATCCACAGTATACAGACGTCCCAGCAGTGTCCGCTATTGTCATGGATGCATTTAAATAAAAGCTCAGAGTTGTGACACTTACACGTTTTGTATCGACAGCGAAAAATAGAGCAGAGTCGAGAGAATGACTACAAAAGCACCACCATCACTGATTCACTGATTCAGCTTTTCCTACAGACATTATTTTAAAGTACTCTGAGTTTTTTTTTATTTAACAGCCGGCACAATCTGATCCCTGTTATCTGATTCTAAAAAAAATGAGGGTACATTTGTAAGCCTCTGTATAGGATGGAGAGAGTTAATAAACAGGTCAGATGGAGAGAGGACGGAGAGAATGGAGAGGATACCGGGAAAGTTTTGTTGTACTATCTTCAAAGTCTTTGTTATGATACTGTGGCTGACCAGAGGGCTCAGTTTAATGAAGCAGCTTCTCTTGTTTTCTCTCACCCTCTGTTCACATCTCCCTATCTCCCTCTCCTCCTCTGTTCTCTGTGTTCTGCCTCTTCCTTTGTGTTTATCTGCCCTTTTCATATCTGTTCTCTCCTGTTTCATCTTTTAACGGCTCTTTTTTCGCTCTCTCCTCCCCTCGTCTCACCCCGCTTCCCATCTCCCTGTAATCCTGTCTCCCCCAGGTGGATTATCGCACCGAGGACGGCACAGCAAACGCAGGTTCGGATTATGAGTTTGCAGAGGGAACACTGCTGTTTAAGCCAGGAGAGACCCTCAAAGGTAAAAAGAAATAACAGTGGCAGCTATAATTTATGGCATATTTTCAAAAAACATGTCACTGAGGCTGAGGCTCAAATAACGGAGGTCATCTGCGGCACTTTAGGCAACTTTTTCCACATGGCTTCCATAAAAATACGATTTTAAGGTTTATTATTGAAATAGTTCAGCATAAAGAGGAGTACCGTGAACTATTCTGTACCAAAATCAACCTTAAATGACAATTCTTTTACCAGAGATCACAGTCGGAGTGATTGATGACGACATCTTTGAGGAGGATGAGTATTTCTACGTTCACCTCAGTAACCCTCGAGTGGTTGGTTATCCTGAGATTGGCACCGCCCCGCTGGATGCCAGTGCCACCCCCAAAGCCGTGCTGGGTGACAACCACACAGCCACAGTGACCATCTACGATGATGATCACGCAGGTAACAGGAGTGGTCTAACTTAATGTAACTACTGATACACAACACATTTGGTTTCGTAGCAATGCATTGTGGGGTTAAGGAGATTCATTGCAAACCGCTGTAAAATAGTACTACTTTTTCGTATTTTATTCCGTTTTGTGATATCCATTGTATTTGATGTTGTTGGGTAACAGTTTAAATGTTTAATACCAACAAGCAAATTGCAAAAATTCGTTAGAAAATAAACCCTGCAACATGGGCTTTAAAGCCAAACGGAAATTTAAATCCTCCTCACTTTCTAAGTGAATGTTCATTTCATTTAGTCTTTAACCTTCTATGCAAGATTGAACAGATACAGAAAACTTTATTATACCCCAAGGGGCAATTCATTTTTACAGTCTATCCCATCCATGTCATAAATACGTACAAAAGTAACGACTACAATCAGCATCCACATCAACATAAACATCCCAGTGACACCAAGAGCATAGATCAATGATTTGTGTTCAGTAGCCTGAACATGCGAAAGCAGACAAAAATAGATGTTAAGAACAGGTTTTGATAGAAATGTCTGCCCCCCACCAGCGTAACGTTGAATCCACATGGGTCCCAGGATATCCTCAAAAAGGTATCACAAAGAGTCCCAGTTTTCAGTTACAGGAGATTGATAACATCCAAAGAGAATTAAAGTGAGGGAGGCTGAGTGGAGAGTGGGCTTTTACCTGACGCTTATTATGTTTTATCTAGATAGAGTGGGTGGTAATCTATTATCCCTTCCACTATATATATATATATATATATATATATATATATATATATATATATGGTACACACATTGGAGAGCACGTAAGTGAGTGAGAGCGTAGGTGTTTATCAACCTCATCTTTCACCTCTTTCTCCCCTGTGAAATAATGCACCTTTTTTCCTTTCTTTCTCAGGCATCTTTACCTTTGAGACGGCCAGTCAGAAGGTCAGTGAGAGCGTAGGTGTGATGGAGGTGAAAGTGCTCAGGACTTCGGGGGCCCGAGGCCTGGTAGCCGTTCCCTACCGAACCGTGGATGCCAGCGCTAGGGCAGGGGAGGACTACGAACTGGCCGCTGGCAAGCTGGAGTTTCAGAATGACGAGACCATGTAAGTACAAACATGGTGTCAGTAACTCTTATTTAACCCGCTTTACCACACCGTTTTTATGCACACTTGAAATCTGTAAATTAGTGAAAGATGCTGCAGTTCTCGGTTGACAAATTGCCCAATATCTAAAAAAAAACTGTATATTTCTTTAATTCATCAGAAAGATGTTGAGTTGCACTTAAAGGTGACTGACATATTTTTGGATTGCCAATGACACATTACTCTTTCTCTGTTTCCTTTCTGTGTGATTGATTCCCATTCAGAAATGGCTGCTTGGTTTAATTGAGTGTTAAACATGCATTCACACCATAAATAGCTCTATTAGGCTGATAACAGCATAATAATACCACTCTTCAAGGTAGGCTACTCTGCATATTCCTCACACGCGAACGTGCACAGACACAAACACACACACACACACACATGCACACACGTGCACACACGCACAAAATTGCTCTTGTGTCCTAAGGCACCTGCATTTTTAATATGCTGATGTTAGCAGTGTTAAATTGACCAATACATAAAGCAGTCGGGAATGCAGTTTCCTCAGTGCCTCCTGGGGCCTGTAAAGCAAGTACTCAGTGTTTGAGTGTGTGTGTGTGTGAGAGTGTGTGTGTGGTTTTGTGCCTTTATGAGGACCGATATGAAGGTTGCCACAGGGATAGTCAATGCATTTATCTCAATGAGTGTCCTCAAATGTGTTGATACAAATGTGTGTGTGGTTTTGTGTCTATGGGGGGGCAAATGTTGGCAAGGCCATTCAAAAGCTGTTCATCTGTTGCTTGCACCCGTAGAGTTGTGTGTGTGTGTGTGTGTGTGTGTGTGTGTGTGTGTGTGTGTGTGTGTGTGTGTGTGTGTGTGTGTGTGTGTGTGTGTGTGTGTGTGTGTCTGTCTGTCTGTCTGTGTGTGTGTCATTGTGTGTGTGCTCTTGAACTTCTATCCTTCTAAGGACCTATTTTAGTTTTAGGCCTTGTGAGTGAGGACATTTTTGTCTTCGAAGAGCAGTTTGAGCTTTGAAGGTCCCATGGCATGAAAATTTCACTTTATGAGTTTTTTTTAACATTAATATGCGTTCCCCCAACCTGCCTATGGTCCTCCAGTGGCTAGAAATGGTGATAGGTGTAAACCGAGCCCTGGGTATCCTGCTCTGCCTTTGAGAAAATGAAAGCTCAGATGGGCCCATCTGGAATCTTGTGAGGTCACAAGGAGCAAGATTACCTCTCCTTTCTCTGCTTTGCCCGCCCAATGAGAGAGAGACCTTGCCCCCCCTCTCTCCTCCTCAATAGCATTTAAAGCTACAGACACAGAAATGGCACTTCCTAAGGAAAGCTCATTGTGGGACTGGCTCTAGTGGCTGTAATTCTGCACCAAGACTGAATTTCGGAAAAGAGACTTCAGATACAGTATTAGGGGACCACTAAGGCCTATATAAAAGCATCCAAAAAGCAGCATGTCATGGGACCTTTAAGACTTTGGCTTGCAGGTTAAGATTAGAGCTACATGTAGGCTATGGTTAAGGGCTGGGGTTATGCATGTACTGTAGTTGTGACCAAAGCTTCGGGCTAGTTAATGTACGATGTCAATGAGGGTCCTCACAAGTATAGGAATGCAAGTGTGTGCGTATGTGTTTGTGCGTGTTCGTGTAGGACCATAATTTACAAATGAACAAGAAGCTTGTATCAGCCAGCTTCTACGTATAAGCATCACTTCAAGGGCAGAGTGTGTTTGCCTGTGTGTGTGTGTGTGTGTGTGTGTTTGTGTGAAATGATGTACCATCAGTGATGCAATCTGCTGCTTATAAAGCTAGTGAGGTTAAGAAGGGTTGAGAGAGGAGTGAGGGGGAGCTAGATACATTAGAGATTTACTGTGTGTCCTCTGGTTGCTCAGTAATAGTCTGTTGTTGGTGTGTCAGTACAGAAACTAAACAGAAGGCGGATATCAATGGAGTTAAGATACTGTTGGTGTGTTTGGTACAAGAGGATTACAGAGATCAGTGGGTCCAGTTTCTTTTATCCTGAAGAGATTGTAACTGTGTGGGTCAAGAGTAAATAATAAGCAACAATAAGCATCTTCCTCCACTGGATGGGGACTAACACAGCAGGGCTTGTATTTATGAAGCATTTGAAAATCATCTTGATAAGGACACTATGCACACTTTTAGCAAGCAGTATGCATTAATCACAATGCAGTGTTTCTCCTCTAATTGTACAGGCCTGGGAACCCCTACCAGGCAAAAAAAAAAATGTAATACAAATTTGTAATGCCACAAATAACTCCAAATATCCATTGTGTTTCCCCTAACTTGCCTAATTTGTTTTTAAATTAAACATCTCTTTAGATCAATGTGCTCTCTCAGCAGAAGTAAGGTCAGAGATGCTTTGGCATTACTGTACAGTCATGTTTCTTGCTCTTTTTAAAGGCTTTTTGAGAAGATGGACCAACCAGAACAAAAACCAGTGCAAACTGGATGTGCGCTCTCACAATTCCTTCCACCTCCATACTTTTTCATGTCTTCTCCAGCTGCTACCCCTTTCTGTGTGTTTTCTCTCCTTTTTTCATCATTGTGCCTTTGAGCCCCTTGTCAGAAATGTCCCAGTAATGCAAACCTGCTTTTATCCGCTGCACTCGTTTGTGTCTTTCCTCCCTCCACCTCCCCTTTCTCTCTCTTATACATTCCTTCTCTTCATTGACCTTGGATTTGCTCTGGATAGCCATTTTCTTTCTTTCTTTCTTTCTTTCTTTCTTTCTTTCTTTCTTTCTTTCTTTCTTTCTTTCTTTCTCTTGTTTTCGTCTCTGTCAGGCTTTCTTTAACATCTCTCCCCCTTTCTCCCATCCCCATTTTTTTATTTTCTTCCACGTTTTGTCGTCCCCCTCATCTCCTCCTCTTTCCTTCCCTTTCTTCCTCCTTCTCCTGTCCCTTTTTCCTCCTTGTCTCTTCATTTGCATCTCTCCTTTTTTTTTTTTTTTTTTTTTATTTTTTTTTCTTCCCTTTTTCCTTTTTTTCCTTCCTCCTTGCCTTACCTGACACCCTTATCTTGCTCCTCTCTCTCCCTCTCTTTTTTTTCAGCTCTTCTTTTCTCTTCGCTCCACCTCCTCCTCCCTTATTTTATCCCTCTCCTCATTCTCTCCATCCATCTATCTCTGTCTAACCCTTTACTCCGAGAAAAGGGACTTAACTGCCAAGGCAATTTAGCTGGATCACAACCCCGACATAACTCACCATCCACACCTCCCTGCGTTCTCTCTCGTCCCTCCTACACCGTCTTCCTTCAAGCTGCATAATTGTGTTGTTTACCGCTTTTTTCTATTTCCTGCATTTAAGCAACGCCCCACATTAATCTGTCAGTTTTCTTGTTTATCCTGTCTGTTGGAATGATATTTCTGAAAAGTTTGGGAAAAGAGTAAAGTGGTAAAAGTCGGTAGATGGATCACAGGAAGGGGGGGGGGGGGTAAGAAGGGCTGAGCTAGCTGCTGCTTAAAATTCTTAGGGAAAATCTAAAAGGCAGTGGAGCTGAACTGACAAGAGGAGAGGAAAATGAAATGAAGACAAGAGAAAGAGAAGGGGGCTTTAGCTCAAATTCATGAGCTCTAAAGAAAATTCCCCTTTCTCTTGCTTCCTCTAATCAGAGGTCACAGGTCAGGTTTCAGCTGAGTGCTCTCTGGGGCTGACAGGAATTCTTGCTCATTTATAGCCCAGCAGGGTGGATGTGTTTAAAGGGGCACTCCACCAAGTTTACCCATAATGTCATTAAGAGCACTACTCAGCCTGTGAAAACAAGTGCTTAACGTCTTCTGTGGCTCTGAAGGAGTTTTGTCAAGTCAGAGGACATAACCTCTGATGATGTCATAATGATGTCATCAGGGTTATTTCAGCTTGGAGACTACACATTTCTAACAGAAAGCCTGCGTTAAACTGGGGCCATGCTGTTTGAAAGATGTGGGCATTTACCACGGACTACGTAACGGAAGCTGCTATCATGTTGAATTATGGGCAATCTGGTACCCAGCGTTTTTGGAGCTTGACCCATACTATTGACTAAAAAGAAGGATATTTCAATATTTGCTACTTTGACGATCCGTTTTTTTTTCCCTCCAACTTTATGGAAGCGGGACATTCATTTGCTGGAGGACCCATGTTTCAAAGGGTAATTTCAGGCTCCTTGCCAACCAAGAGGCCAACCTGCCATCCAAATCATAGGGAAAATAGTGCAGCAACACAGAATAAGTGAGGAAAACAAATGTAGTGTGCAAATGTCTTAATAGCAGTGGAAATTCATTCCCACAGAGAGAATGTGTTTCCACATGCAATCCTTTACTACTCACAGAGGGAAAAGGGGGTAGATCAAGAAGGATGACTTCATTTCATGACTTAGTAATGAACTGAGGACAGAAGTGATGGAGAATGGGAGTGAAAGAATGACGTGGGTATGTAAGTATCGTCAGTATGTTGTTCTCTCACTTGAGTGGAATTAATTACAGTGGTAAGTCACACACGCATACATTGAATCTATTTTGACTCACATTATGCACATGAAGGAATTCATTAATTCTCTCTTTGTTCAGCCAATGAATGCTTCTTGTATTTATCCCTCTCTTCACCAACTGAACCTAAGAGTCTGTCCTGGTTGTTTCTCATTCTCTATCTGTCTGCAGCTCTCTCTGTCTTGTTCTTTCAGAAGGCATGTGTGTGCAGAAGTCAAAGGCAAAGTTAAAAGTGTGTGTGTGTGTGTGTGTGTGTGTGTGTGTGTGTGTGTGTGTGTGTGTGTGTGTGTGTGTGTGTGTGTGTGTGTGTGTGTGTGTGGCTCAGCAGGGCCTGTTTATTCTTAGCCTTCCTCTGACCTACAACAGAGCACAGAGTCACAGCCAAGACACAGACAACGGTGTGTGTACATGACTGTGTGTGGGGTCCTCTCCCCTGGCTGCACATTCTAAATTTCAAACAGGTGTCGCCACCAAACTGTGCTGAGGCCTGTTCAATGACTGCTTTGCCTTGTGTGTGTGTGTGTGTGTGTGCATGCATTCAATTTACATAGCAAACCACCTCCAACATTTTTTGCTTGGATACAGTTATTTCAAAGTCCTAAAACATTTCAATAAATCACCTTGCAAATGAAACTTTATTTAACCTTTAATGTGTTCCTAAAATTTCATTTCAGGATACATTTTCCATACTTACAGTACCATATTTAAACCTTCCCTTTAGTTACCGTTGCTTCGCCTGTCAAGCCTATTCTACAAGCTACAAGCTATTCAGTTTACAATAATAACAGTAGGTGGTACCCTCACGGTTCATTGAAACTTTTAAAACGATGGATCCTTGATTTCAGACAAAGATAGACAAAAGCAGGCTTCGCATTTCTAGCCAGATTTGATCAAGTAAAGCTACCTAGTTAATTAAACTAGCTCCATACATTGGTGTTAAGATGGCAAATCTTGTATAAGGGGTCCAAAATCTGCTCTTGATGACTACAAACATACTATTGTGCTAAAAGTTGGAGGCTAAAGTTGCTTGAGGACTATCCAATGTGTTTGGAGAATGTAACGCCATCTCAGGTAAAGATTTGCTGGGGTTGCCAGAGTGCATCTTCACTAAATGAAATGAAGAGCAAGAGGAAGCCGCTAATGTAATGTAATGTAACCTGTAACCCCACAAACTAATGCAGTTAGTTAATTATGTGCTTTTTGGCCTCGGAAGGGATGCTTTACTGCTGTAGGTAGTAAGCCAGACATGCTACAAGGTTTGCACAAACAGAAAAACACACTGTGTAATCCATTCCTTCCACTTGCTCTTGTGCTTTTAGAAAGGCAAATACTGTAAAAAGTCACCACTAAATGCAGAGTATTGCTCTTGGTACGGTTACTAAGCTATGATTGGACAAGCTCTTTTCTAGTGAGGGTTTGGGTGAATTAATTTGGTGGAAATCTCATCATGCATCACAGACAACAACACAATTCAACTGGATACCTTTCCTCCACCCCAAATTGAGACTAAATCTGTTATTGTTGTTTCCAATGTGAATAAGAACCCCCTGAAGTGCACCAGCCGCATTTAACAACATTGAGTTGTTACAGTAATCCCAGCGTCCTGCTGTGTGTTAACGAAGCCCAAACACAACTTCTTAGTGTTTTTGACAAAGCTGTCAGATGAGCTGTGATCATGTATTAGCTGCTGGTGAAGTAGAAGTCAGCTTGTAAGTTTTTAAAAACACATTCTCCCTTTGGCGAGATGCTTCTTGGAATTAGAAGAGAGACGGAGCAAATAAGAGGAAAGTGAGAATGTGAGTGTGTGTGTGTGTGTGTGTGTTTTTGAGAGTGGGTGGGTGTTTGTGTGTGTCACAGTGCTTGTAACGTGTTTGATATTTGCAACCTGTTTCTCCGTCTGTCACCAAAGTAGGGTGACTAACCCAAAGCTGTTCCCAAAATAAAACATTCTTTGAACTCCAAATTTGAACGCTGCATATGTGCGTCTAGTGTGCGTTAGAGTGTGTATCGTTCTGTGCACAAACATACAGATGCATTAGAGTGTGTGTGTGTGTGTGTGTGTGTGTGTGTGTGTGTGTGTGTGTGTGAGACTCGTGTGTAAGTGGTTTCCTGTATTTCCTCACAGCCATGTTTGTTGCTCATATACTGTAGCCAGTGTCATACCATCTTTTCCTCTTAGCCCCCCCCACCACACACACACACACACACACACACACACACACACACACACACACACTAATGCATCTTTAAGCATTCTCCAGACAATCAGCTCGCCTGCACATTGTGCCCTTCATGCTTATCAGCTCGCTGCTTAATAAACTGTTTATCGCCATATTGAGATTAAACTGGTTTCAGACAGCAGCTATGATGTTATTCTTCAATGTCATTGTGTCAAAAAGTCTCAGCATGTGTAGTATGCATCATGGTACAATGAACCAATCATAGAGTAGAAAACATATATGACGCTAGAAACATGTTATTATAAGGTAGTTTGCATGCTGTTTTGCATGAATCTCACACGTTAAAACTGTCGAGCGGTGGGTTGATATTTGTCACAAACACAGCATGCACTCTGGTTGGTTAGTATCCGTACTGCTTCCTGCTGGGGATATTTATGCAGCAGAGTATTAGAAAATATCCAGCCTAAAACCCTTTATCACGGTTCAAAACCGCCTCTGGGAATATATCTTGAAATTCAGTTGTTTATATATATATATATATATAAGTTATATTTCCAAAGATAACTGGACAGACATTTTTAGCCATACTAGCAGCATGGCTCTAGGGAGGGCAATGTCAGGCAGTCAGTGGGTGGTCCACCACTATGGTCCAAACTGAAATGTCTCAACAACTTTTGGATAAATCACCATGACAATTTGTACAGGCGTTCATGGTCCCTTTAGGATTAATATTATGAGAATGACAACAGACATTTTCTAGATCACTTCTAGATATTTTAAGTTTGATTGCAGAAGTTATGTTTGGTTGACATGTGTATGTGAGTATGTTTGTAATCCTCTTCAAACCCAGACTTTAATGCATTATAGATGTTGTTGCTATTTCTTAGAGAAAGAGTAGTCTCTTCTTATTGTTTTTAATTCAAAGTAAACATTATATAAGGTATTATTAATCCATCTGACGTTTCAGTTGTACAATTCAAGCATTTGTTTAGGGAACCTTAAACATCAGTTACACCTTTTCTATCAATCACGTGGAAAATTCATCAATAAATCTACTCCTACTACTAGACTAGTACTTGAGACTACAGTACAGTACAAACAGGACTATGTGAGCTTCACATAACATTAAACAGTAGGCACGTACTGTATTTACTGTGCATTCCAGGACAGTTTTCACTCCCGGCAGTTGCATTGCATTCTGTTCTCTTTTTTTCCTACACCCCCCACATCCCTTCAGGTTCAAATAGCAGCCTGCTAATGGGCAGATAAACACTTTCAACTCCCCTCTCCTTTCTCTGCCTTTCTCCATATCCTCTTTTCTCTCCTTTTGACTGTCAGGATTCCTCCGTCTCTATAAGGATGAAAGTTGTTTTTTTCTTTTCTTCTTTCCCCGTTTGTTGCCTTAGCAACTTTTCATCCTCCCATTGTAAGCACAACAACAAGGAGATGACGGAAAAATAGAAAGAAAGATAAAGAACAAAAGGGAGAAATTGTGGGACTAGAAAAGGGAGCTTGGTTGTTTTTTGATTTGCCATTTTCTTCAAAGGATTCGTTTTTATCCTGTCATGTGTCATATTAAAAAATTTGATTACTCTGCCAATTTGTCCTCTCCTCCCATTTTCTCTCTCATTGATTTTATGTCTAACATTTATTGTCAGCACTGTGAGCGTGTATGCCTTCATGTGTGAGATACACGTCCATTGTTTGTTCCTTAATTTGTAAATGAATACATCCTTTGGCCAACTGGATTATGGAGATTAAAGAGTCAAATCACATTTCAGCATGGTCATGGTCTGCCTGACGGAGAGAAAGACTGAGGTCAGGAAGAGATAAAGACGGGCTGAATGATCGAGTCAGAGAGCAAAACTAAAGATGAAGGAGAGAGAAGAAGAAAAAAATAGAGGCGCGATAGAGAGCACACTTGCGTTTATCCTCCCATTTCCTTTTCTTCTGTTTCTCCTCCTTCTCCATGCTTCTTGACTCTTTTTCTCCCTCTGCCCTTCCTCTTCCACCCCTCTCTTTCTCTTCATCCTCTCTAATGTCAGAGCAGTCAAAGTTAAGTAGCTTAAGTCAACATCTTTAACAACTTTAGACGCTTTCTCCGTGTGTGTGCATCCGTTTCTCTCCATGTGTGCGAGCCTGTGTGTATTATCTTTCAGCTGTGTATTGAAATCGATGTGGCATCAGCCGGCTGTTGTTTACCCATTGATGTTTTCCGCTGTACTACAGTAATTCGTCTGACAGTGCCTCACACACACAGCCACAGAGCACCGCTGGCTTTTTCTAAACACAGTGTTAATCCCTGCCTCTGGCTCCTCTCTCTCGTCTTTGTCTTGCAGTGCTGCTGTTAAACAGTAGAGGAATCTATTGATTTGTGGGTCTACGTAAGATGAAGACAACAACCTGAAAGTTAAAGTTGCTGTTAAGGATTTTACAGTAGTGCTTTAGACCGGTATATAGAAAGGTAGGATGTTGCGATAATGAAATAATAACAGCTTTTCAATGAAACAGCTTTGACTTTGAAATGCTAACCCTACTGCTGCCTCGGTCTGTGTCTGGCTGTCTGCTTTTTTTCCCCTTGTTGTTGTTTCCTCTTTCCCTCCATGCCTCTGTCTCTTTGTTATAGCATTCTGCCATTTAGCATCCCTGTCTCTGCTCTGTCTTTCTGTGTCTCTCGTTTTGTACTTCTTAGCCCTGCATCTTGCGCTGTTTTTTTAAATTTTTTTTTAGCATTGCTGTCCCAGTAATTTTCTCTGCCAAGCATACACACACCCTATGGTCAGAGTCCAGCGGCCACACGCACACTTACATGCACACACTGACTTGCCAACGCATGTCTGTGATCAACCCCCTGTGGCCTGCACACACCCTGTAATCACTGCTCAGAGACCCACCGTGAGCTGCGGCAACAGCCTGCCCTTCCATGCCCATGATTAGAGTTTCAACAGGGGGATAGAGACACCCTCTATACCCCCCTCCTCCACCCTCTTCCCATCTGCCCTGGGCCTCCTGGCTCCACTGGCCCCCATTCTGCCACGCCGAGACCACATTAAAGGCCTCAGTGCTGGATTCACAGACCAACAAGACTGGGGCAGAAGCTCCAGGGTGGGTCAGCTGGGATGTTTCCTTTATTTAGTTTGACTGCAAGTTTGCCCACAGTTTTTAAACACTTCCTTAGAAGACTGAAATAACCACTTGGAGTATGGACGGCTCTTATATATAATTTATCAAATTCATTATAGAGGGCATAGAGAGATTATTCCTATGAACAAACAAGGCCATGTTTGCATTGAGTGGTAGCCTTTGTTTGACACTACTGCTCTTTTTTTTTCTTTTAAAGACTAGGTTTCCCATAACCCCACTGCATCCTCTGTGTTTTATGTGTCTTTTTTGCCTAGTGGAGAGGATAAACATGAGGGAGGTTTCTTCAGTAGTTCTTCACTACTTCTACCATCTGCCATTGAAAAAGGCTGGAAGTTTAAGCTAGTTTTGTGCTGGAAGAATAGTGCCACCTTTCTTATTTCTGCCTCAAAGCAACCAGGAGGTACACCATGTAATATGCAGTGCAGAGGCTAATCCTTAACTGTGCAATGTATTCTACACAACTAACGATTCTTAACCTTATCAATTAATCTGCCACGTATTCTTACAATTTATTAATTCATTATTACACTAAACACTAATTAATAAATCGACAAATGAGTCGCTGAAAAGATTGTAAGACTCAAATCCTTGCAGCCTACTCTGTTAGTCAAAGAGGAAGCTATCAGGACCATGGATAGCGCTCTGATGGTCAAAGTGCTGAAACGTGAAAACAAGCATCAGAGCCTGAGTGCAGAGGAGCTGTCTGTTTCACTGTGGTGCTGAAATGACCCCTGACTTTAACAAAAGGCATTTTTTGGGGCAATAACCTCGCGAGTGCACTGCTATTTGTTATAAAAGGCTATGGATCATAGTAAAATGAATCCTATAGCACACAATGAGACAGAAGGGAGCTGCAATATTTAACAAAAAACAACACCATGTCCTCAAAACTGCCCAGCTACACACATAAACTTCTGCATAAACCCCGTCAAATTATGATTTCACAGCACACCAAACAGCCATATTGATCTATAATATAACATTTTAAAGCGGCATCTATAACACTTTAACCAAATAGAGGGCAGAGGGCATTGTTCAATTAAATTAGAGCATTGACCTCTGTTTGTGCATGATTGAATACTGCTCTAATGTCAGTGTCAAACTAATGAAGTGAAATGATAATGAATCCTCAGACTGTCTGTTGCTGGCAGGGATTACCAAACTTTTATCCAGTGTACAAATTTTATAACAAATAAGAGAAATATTATGATTGCAAAAAGTGGTGAATATAGTCCAACCATTTAAAATGTTATCACTCCATTGAATGGGTGTTATGTAAGGGTTAATGCCCGACGAGGTGTCCATTGTCAGGTATTAATGGACGACGGTGAGGCGTGAACCATCCGACCTGACAATGGACACCTCATCGGGCATTAACCCTTACTTAATGCCCTTGGAGGTGTCCATTGTCAGGTATTAATGGACTTCGGCGGAGGCAACCGTCCGACGTGCAGCGTCCATTAATACCTGACAATGGACACCTCATCGGGCATTAACCCTTACTTATTAGTCTCATAGATACGGGTTATAAAGGGCCTTGGTTAGGTTTAGGCAACAAAACTACTTGGTTAGGGTTAGTAAGAGTAGTAAGATCGTTGTCTGGGTTAAGATACTAACTTTTGTGGCGTTAGTTAAGAGTGTTACATAAGGAACGTTACGTAAGAAAAACTCAACGATGACATTTTGTTTTACATGGGACACTAACACTGCTTACCAGGGTGAAAGTCCTGTTTGTTTGACCCATCCACCAACCCAACCTACTTACCTAGTTTTTGTCTGTTTATACTACTCCCTACGCTCTTACTAATTATTTTAAAGCGCCACAGTTGCTCTGAGCGTCAAATATTGACACGGATGGTTGATCCAGCTTACCAATGGATGATAACGTTGAGTCACCTAGGAGGTAGAGTAGGGCCCTGCTGCCTCATATCTATGGTAGGGATAACAGCTGATAAAGCCCACTCAACCTGCTGATAACATTCAAAGCGGGTGTGTAGTCAGTGTTGCAATTAGGTGCAATCAAATGATAAGTGCTCTGAAAACAGTTTTTTAGGAATTTAATTTGAAAAGAAATTGTACATAGTAGGTGGTTAGATTTAAATGGAACTATTTCCTACATTTTGTCTCTAAAAACATGTAATTGCTGCTTGTAGGGAATGATAATAAGTATCCAATCAATAGTTTTTCATTCACAGTGGTCTTATAGCTATATTTTGGCTCTGAAATAACTGAAATAGTTACACTGTATGGCATTCAGGTTTCAGGATTGTGTTTCAGAGAAGAATTTTTGAGCAAGTAATCAGTCATTCATGCAAGTAAGCAAACTTCAGCATCTGATTTTAACTATGTAGTTTACCCTTGCCCAGAAAGTGGCACGACATCAGTCTGTGTCTTTGTGAAATATTTGAGTCCAGGAGCTTGGTTACGAAGTAATTACTTGCCGGGCTAGTTGGTAAACTACTATAGCTTACTGCTAACACGCTAGCCAGCCAAGACATGTTAGCGCTAGTCAGTCACAATAACTGAATGAGCCGGTCTTCTTTCTTCCTTCAAGATACATTTTACTTGTATAATCATGTATGTGACAGATAAAGATTGATTTTGTTTTTGATTGGAAGAGGGGGTGAAATACTCTCCGAGCTAACGAGCTTGCTAACTGCATACTAACTTGTAGTTAGCAACCTTGTTAGCTTGGCTGCTAACAGTTCACACAGTTTATTGGAAGTACGTATTTGTACCATTGACTCCTGTCTCATTTTGCTCTTTTGTTGAGCAGCTTTTTACAGAGGAAGTAAAAAAAAAAAATGGATGGTGACACACAGCTAATAAGCTAAGATAGCTTACGATAGTCTCTACGGCTCTCCACTGCATTTGATTCATCTCAGTTTTCAAGTCTAAAATGCAGCGTGTTACTGCTGTGTTAACACAAAATTAACTTTTGTCATATTAGATCAGTTATTTAGTTTATCAAACTGCTAATATCAGTCTCATGGTGGATATCGATCCGTAACAGCTTCCATCAGTCTACTGGAGTCCCACCAGTGACAACCTGCGAACAGTTTTTTGGTCTTAGTCCACAGATTGAGAAACTTGACTCTGACATGATGAATGCACGCTGCAGTGGAAAAGTGATGAGCCAGTTCCTGACTGCACTAGCTTAGAGTAATCTGGTATGATATGCACACACACACACACACACGCACACGCACACACGGAAACACACACACTCAGTGATGTCAGAGTGATTAAATCACTAATAGCTTGCAGAGGAGAGGATGTGACTCACACAAGCTCTCCATTGCAACTTGCATCTCTCACCCTCCATCTCAGTACTCTCTCCAATATTGTTCTTCTTCTTCTCTCCATCTGACTCCATTTAACTCATTGTCTTTTGTCTTTCTGCCCAACCCTCCCCCCCTTTTCCCTTATTCTCTCCCTCTGTCATCCTTTTGTCTTGCTTTCCTCCTCCAACCCTTCCTCCAACTCTCTTCCACTCCATCCTAATATTCTGCCCTGATCTGCCCCTCTTTCCTCAGCATCCATCTGTCTCTCACTCATCCTTCCGCTCCTTTATTAATCTCTCTTTCCCCTCCACCTCAGCTCCATCCATCTTCGCACCCTGTCGTCTCTCCACTTTTATTCTTCCCATCGCAGATATCTTCTCTGTCTCCCTCTTCTCTTCATTTTACAGGATGATATATCATGCCTCGCCGTCTTATCGTTCACCCATCCGTTCCTTCTCACCTCTCTTGCTCTCTCTTTTGCTGCATCACTTCTTCTTACCGCTTCATTGTTTGCCCTCCATCTTTTTCACTCTTCACTTTATCATATTCCTCCTTCTTACTTTTAAATCTCTTACCTTCAAATCTTTCATGTGTGCATTTCTCTGCGTAAATGTTGATAGCAGGTGAAGTTTGAACAACGTGTATTTACAGGGGAAAAAATAGGTATTAGTTTGGTCTATGCTTTTTAAAAGGTCATTACAGGCCAGACTTTAAACAAACACACACACACACACACGTCTCCGCTCTTTTTATAAGCAGTTATTAGTGTACTCCATGGCTCCCGTTTATTGATTTCTTCAACGTGCCATAAACACATTGCCAATAAAGCTTATTTTAGAGACGACTTTCAGTTTTAATGGTCAGTTAATACAAATAGAGGAGAGAATAGGAGGTGAAGGGTAAACCAAGAGATAAGCACGTGAAAGAGAGTAAAAACATGAACAAAAAAATTGAAAGGACAGATGCATTGAAAAATGTCCTGCGTTGTGCTCTTGAGAGCGCAGAGATTCATCTAAGTGCATACAGAATGAAGAGACAGAACCAACACAGGGTAAGAGGAGAGGTGGAAGAAAGAGGAGAAAGAGTAGTTCTTTTAACTGTCATGTGTTCTTTTGCAATGGTTTAATGGCACCCATTTGGAGAATTAATGCCCCCAATTGTTGATCTGGATATGTCTAACTCCTACTATTTGCAAAACAATAGTGGATGGAAACACACATTAATTCACAGTTGTTGTTTTTTTTTGCAGTTTCAATTTACTAGCCACATCTGGCAACCCACACTGTAGCCAGAGACGAAACACAAGCAACATGTTGTTGTGTTAAGGTGCTTTTTAAGAAATGTTCTGTTACAAAGAAACAGCTCCAACCTGTTACTCCTAAAATCACAAACAGTCCTTTTTTCATTTCTGTTACATAAACAGACAAGACACGTCTAACTACGCAACTGGGAAATTATATGCTCAATCAAGTTAAGTTTTATAATTCAACTGTATTACAGAACCACTAGATGCACATGCATATACAGTAATATTCCTTGTGGCTCATCCACTTTTCTTACTGTAATTTCCCCTGATGGCCAATGATAAAAACCTCTCACGACCTCCAGGTTACAAACACACTTGTGCAGGTATTGTGAGTGATAGATAAAAGACAGAAAGACAGACAAAGGGGAAACAGGAGGAGAGTGAAGGTGTCAGAGAAAAGATGAATGGGTTCAGAGACGGGCAGTAAATGAGAACACAGGAGAGAGAGAGAGAGAGGGAGAGAGAGAGAGGGAGAGGGAGGAAGAAAGACGAATGGGGGGTGAGAAAAAAATAAGACGTAGGGGAAAGGGCAGGTGGAGGTGGGAAGAGAGAGAATGAGGGCAGATGATGGCTAGAGGGATGAAAGTAAAACAAATAGGGCAGGAGGAAGAGAGGAAGGAATAATGGATGAGGAGTACGGCCAACTGTTGGCACCCTGGGTGGAAAAGGAGGGAAAGAGGAATAATGAGTGAAGGAGATCGAGGGGAGGGAAAGAGAGGACTGGTCATTTTTTTCTGTGCCAGGGGTAGGATTGTGTGGAGTGAGTGTATATGAGTGAGAGCCTTTGGCAAGCAGCCGCATGCCAGCTTGGCTGCCAAGCTGGCCTATTATATATATCCCACTGCCTAAAGGCACTCACCTTGAGCCGCTGATGCTAGTCAATCAAACCAAGGTGTCATTACACACATTTAACAGATTGTCTATATTTGTGAGTACCACCGCTGACTAACATTCATTTTCTAATGTAGAACCTTTAACTCTTTATCACACTCATTAAAAAACTCTTGCTGCGCGGACACATTTTGCTCAAACCCACTGAACTTTATTTTTAATTCTTGTGTAGATCAAGGCTGGACCACCAACTGGGCAAAGTGGGCAACTGCCCCAGGGCCCTAAATGCTCCAGGCTTACTGTGTGTTTAGTGGCTTGGGCTAATTTAATTGAATATTTGTTCAAGAATATGCAAACAAAAAAAATCTGAAACACAGAAAAATGTTGGGACGTTTGGTGGCTTTTCCTAGACTACTTCATAGAAACCCAACCCCATTTTGAGATCTTTACTGCCAAACATAATATATATATAAGTACAGAGTAGGAAGTCAAATGGGGCCCAGCAGCTAATTTTTGCCTCCAAAAGTTTCCAAAGATACCAAATACTTCAAGCTAAATTTTGGGGGAAATTTGTATGTACTCATGCACAATCATCTCAGAATTTTATTGTAGGAAATGCATGCAACCATAGAAATGGGTCTTGGGTTTGCATTTTTCACTCAAACATCACAATGTTACATTAGAGAGTTACAACAAGCTGATAGAGAATATATGATACTGTAGGAGAGTGGGGAATAAGATGAATTTAACAACCTTTTAACTTCCTAAACTAAATCTGAACAACATGGAGGCAAGTGAAACAGATTCTGTCTGTGTGTTATGACATTCTCCATGGCAGCCGCCTGTTTGACCAGAACATACTGTAAATATATGATGAGAAGTGTTTAAACATACATGAGAACAGACGAGATGAGAGAGGACGAGAGAGCGGAGAGGGATAAAAGAACAAGGGACGACAACATTAGAGGAGGAAAGACTGTTGCCCGTTTCTCAATTATCTCTCTTTGCGTGTTTGTCTTCAACCCTGCTTGTGAAGAATGGATGAGGAGTAGTTAAGATTAAGTCATGTCTGGCTATTTATCTGTATGTCTTTGTCTGTTTCTAATTTTTACTCTTTCTCCTTGTCTATTTTCTCTTCAGCCCTCCTTTTCTCTGAAAATCTTTTTCCCTCGGTGTATTTTACTCGCTTCATCTTTTTCTTTGGTTTTAATCTCCCCATCTGTCCCTGTAGACTCCATCCATCCTTCATTCTTTTATGTATTGGCTTGTTTCCTTATTTTGTATTCCCCTATTCTCCAATTTCTATTGTTTTCTTTCTACCAAACCATTCTTTCTCTTCTCATCTTTCTTCATCCATCCATACCCATCTCTCCGTGCATCTCTCCGCTGATGTATAATTAAAAGCTGCTAAAAGGGTTTGCGGAAGAGTGAGAGCAGAACTGGCAGCCGTAACGTTTAAACATTTTCTGACACACAACAAAAACATCGGGAGAGCAGGGTGGCCATTATGTATCTTGGTCATCACCATGGGAACCGCCTAATGACAGCTTTAAACTGCAACGCTGTCAAGCGTCTGGGATTCATCTTACGTACTGCTGCCGTGTACAGCTTTTTCTTTTATACCGTCATAAAATGCCAAGAAATTAGTCAAAAGGGTTTAATAAAGTATCAAAAAAGTCCAATTCGACTGTAAATATTGCTATGTTTTCTAGTTTATAGAAAGATAAAATGTACTGCAGCGGCAAAGCCAATTAACATTTGGCTTTACATAACAGAAAAGGTGATACTGTAGCTGTGAAAATCTTCATTTTTAGCTCACGTTTCCCAAAGTAACAGCTGCCTGGTTCTCATACCTGAAAGACAAAATTCATCTTGTAAATGAATAGTAGTTATTCCAACAAGCTAGTTGTCTCCATTCAAGTGAAGATTCCCTGTTTTGTTTTTTTTATCACATCTTGACATTTTCCAGGACTGAACTGAACCCACACGTTTCTTTGGAAAGATGCAAAATGGCTGACGATACCGGTTACATAAACTATTGCACAACATCAAAGTGTTGCTCAAACCCCTGACCCATGATGAACGAGCCACATCAAGAAAACTCTCAGCTGACTCACAGATTCATGCACTCGTGTGAGGTCAGGCGGTTCCCTTTAGAGGCAAACTGAGCGCTGTGATTCCTCTGTACCCTTTCATACTGTCAGGCTCGGATCCTGCTATACTCTTTTTAAATTGACACAAATTACACGAGGAGGGCAAAGTGCCATGTGGAAATAGCTGTGGGAGTCTGGGTTGATGCCAGGGCTGTCTGTCTGTCTGTCTGTCTCATATTATGGAAGTCACGAGCCTTGAATCTTCAGCTAAGCCTTCAATCCCAACCTCCTATACTGTCAGTGTGAACCACATTCTGTGTATTTAGTTACAGAAGGGGAAAAGGTGTTGATGTGTGCATGGCTGTGGCATGTGTTTGTTATGTAAACAGAGGATTTACACATATGTACAAATGATGTTCAAAATGTTTGCATATTCCCTTTAAATTTTAATGATCACACACTCCCTGTTTCATTTTCTCTTTGCTCCCTCTTAAAGTGCAGCCTTGTCCTCTAGAGATCCTCCCCAAGTAACACATCACACACATGGCCGAGAGAGAGAGAGAGAGAGAGAGAGAGAGAGAGAGAGAGTCAATTAGGATATTCAAAGCAGCACTTTCTACTTTCCTGCTCAAATAATAAGCACATCAGAAGAATATATAGTTATCCAAATATGGCACTAGAAATAACACAACTATCTGCAGTTATCTCTGATTTTTATTTGCCACTCTGCTCCAGGAACAGTAACGGCCTTCTGCGGCATCATTACCGTGGTGCCATCAGGAGGGCACCTAAGTCCATTTACACATTTTTAATTCTAACACTCTGGAGTTGTGTGATCCAGCATCCATTAGCATTTCTAATGCAGCACCTTGGGATTTAAGGATTTAAGAAATACATTTGATCTAATTCAAATCAGCGGTTGTATAATTTCGCCTGCTTTTATCTTCTGTCAGTATTGCAGATCTGAATGTGTGCAGAGTATGTTTTTTTTTTATGTATCATGGCTCAATGGCTGCTTTGTTTGGTACTCCTTTACGTAATTATTGTGTGAGAATTTGGGACTGGTCTGTGCAGTGGTAGCTACTGGAGCGCTCCTCCTACTGTACCAGGGCATTCATTCAGCACAGAAACCTCTCTCTCATCATTTCTGCCGTGCATTAGAGCTGATTTAAAGATGACTTTACTGCCCTTACTGATCACACCCATTTGCGTTTGTACTCTGATGCAAGTGTGCCGATTGTGCGCTTCCCTGCTGCCACTCTACATGTGTATATGTAGCTCTTTCTGTTCTAAGTTACGTATACTACTTTCAACTCAATGGGAGAAGCAGTAGTAGTGCTGACATGTTTTCTCAGCTTAGTCCAACCTTCACAATCGCAGCCTGTCTTTCTTTCCTCCTTCGTCTTTATAGTCCTCTTCCTTTCCTGTAGTACCTTTTCACATCTCCCTCTATTTCTCTCTGCCCTTACTCCTACCTTTTATCCCATTACTCCTGTTGTGGTACATGCCACATTTCTATCCATCTCTTCTTCCTCCCCCTTCTGTTTTTTTTTGTATCTCAGCCTCTTATCTTCTTCCCTTCTTTTTTTTTTTTTACTTCTTCCGGCAATCTTTTTCTTCATCTCTCCTCCTCATCCTCTTCCATCCTCTCCTCCATCCCTTTTTCCTGTTCTGCTCCCAGCGGAAAACAGTACAGTAGCTGCTCTGGATTACGGTACATCGTGCAGATTTGTGTGTGTGTGTGTGTGTGTGTGTGTGTGTGTGTGTGTGTGTGTGTGTGTGTGTGTGGGGTAATGTACAGTATGCATAATGATGATTATGGTCACAGCTTAATCCCACACAATACAGATAGGGAAGGCATTAGTGTGCATGTCTGTGCGCTATCAGTGACTGATCTGAGGACAGATTTAAATATGTACAGTACAGTATATAATGAGGTGTATAAGCGACTGTGATTTGTGTGTATACTGAATGTGCGTGTGTTGGGGTTGATATTCCACTTCACGTCTTCATGGTTTCCATGCCAACCATACGTTCTCCATACTGCCCATGTGTGTGTGTTTGTGTGTTTCTGATTCCTCAGAACAGAATTCCATCCTCTCTCTCCTTCAGGATCTCTCGTTCTTCTAACCCTTCTTCCTCTCCTTCCTGGATGCCAGCAGATGCAGTACTACAGATTGGGCTGACAAAATGGAAGCTCTCTCATGTCTTTATGGATTTGAGTTCAGATATCCACTAAAGGGGGGGATTAAACTGGATTTACGTTTTTTCCATCAAGGTGTTCAGGCTGTTCCACCATACAGTTAATGCCTGCAGCAATTGTATTATAGTTTACAGATTAAATAGATACCAGTTTAGGGATCGCAATCACACTCGTCTTGTAAATTCTGGATTTGAAGTGCACCTCAAGTTTCAGTTAATTCTCAAAATATCCATCTAACTTTAACGTTGCTCCATGTCCCTGCATACTCTGTCATTTTGTAACAGCATCTAATTAAAGTTAATAACCTAAGTGTACCCTGAAGTAGCATCTGTAGCAGCTACACCATATAAGCAAACACCAGCTGTGCTAGCAGCCATGGCAGATTAGTCCCTAAAATACCCAGAATGCAGCGTGGTGTGAATGTAGTGGAGAGCTCACAAGGCTCTGGCAATAAAACCTCTTCTTATGATACCCTTTTGGTGGAGAACCCAACTGACCCTCTGTTTTAGTCAGAGGGTTACTTGTGCCCTGACTTTATTGAATTTCCTGTGTGAGTGGCAGGGGGAACCTCTATATTTTCTCTCTCTGTCTTTTTTTCCCCTCTAATTTTATATTCTGGTCTCGCCCCTTCCTCATTTTCCTCATCTTGTTTTCTTGTCTTCCTTCTTTTACATTTTCTCTATCACATCGCTGACAGAGAAAAGCTTCATATCTTTCTCTGCCTCTCTCCTCAAACCTTAAATCATGCACCTATCCATCTCTGTCATCTCACACACACCAGAGAAACCAACTTTATTACTCAGCACAGCTGGAGACCACTTAGCATGAGTGTGTATGTGGGAGAGACAGAGTGTGTGTTTTGTGTTGTTTCTCATTATGCGTTCCATGATATCATTAAGAGAGGTAATATCTCTCCCCTTAAGAGCTTTTTTATCTCTCTGGCTCTCTCTGTTGGCCTCCCTCACATTGTTTTGTTTGCGTTGCCACCACTCAGACGAGAGTCGAATGAAGGTTTTCTTTTAGCCTACCTGCTCCTGTAGAAGTGTGTGTGTGTGTGTGTGTGTGTGTGTGTGTGTGTGTGTGTGTGTGTGTGTGTGTGTGTGTGTGTGTGTGTGTGTGTGTGTGTGTGTGTGTGTGTGCGCCAAAGAGAGAAGGATCCATACCAACTCATATCATTTGATCGTACCCAGCTCCGCAGTACGTTTCTGCCTCTCTGCACTTTAAAACTACAGCTCAGAATCCTACTTTGTCCAATGTTAGCAGTTTTCACACTAATTTATTTACTTTTGAAGTTATTCCTGATAGTGTGACAGTTATCACTCTGAGCCCAATTTAAATTACAGAATTTCTGCTGCTTTTTAATCCATGCGTTTAAGTTAAATAGATATCCAGAAGATGGCCATCACACACAGCCATACACAGCCCATACATTATTCATGACATTATGCAGACTATAAGGTCTGCATTTCAAAAAACAACAAACAACCAAAATAAATCTGCGCAAACCCAATTCAAGCCCGGGGCAATTTTGAGAAATTAAGGCTCGCAGTATTTACAAAACAGAGCTAAACATTGAACAAAACTGTAGTAATGTTGCTAATCTCTGACATCTACAACCCATCTGTCCTAATAGAGACAGCCTAAAGACAGACAGCTAAAGCGAGAAAGAGCTCTGTGATCTCTTTCGAGATGGCTAGCTAGCCTGGAAAAAAGCTAAATGTACTGACTTTTTCCTGCCTATCGCCTGTAATTGATGATCTGACATGTTAGTAATTAAGTTTGTTACACCGTGTACAGTAGGCAGCAGAGCCCTTATAATGTGATAATATGTCAGTGTTGTGTTTGCACTCCAAAATCAGTTAATGCAGGTTCAACCAAACTAGTTTGTATATAGAAGATATTTGAGTTTGCAGCCTGCGTTTGGCAGAGAATTAACTCCATATACAGTACAGGCCAAAAGTTTGGACACACTTTCTCATTCAATGCGTTTCCTTTTATTTTCATGACTATTTACATTGTAGATTCTCACTGAAGGCATCAAAACTATGAATGAACACATATGGAATTATGTACTTAACAAAAAAGTGTGAAATAACTGAAAACATGTCTTAGATTTTAGATTCTTCAAAGTAGCCACCCTTTGCTTTTTTTATTAATAAGGGGAAAAATTCCACTAATTAACCCTGACAAGGCACACCTGTGAAGGTAAAACCATTTCAGGTGACTACCTCATGAAGCTCATTGAGAGAACACCAAGGGTTTGCAGAGTTATCAAAAAAGCAAAGGGTGGCTACTTTGAGGAATCTAAAATATAAGACATGTTTTCAGTTATTTCACACTTTTTTGTTAAGTACATAATTCCATATGTGTTCATTCATAGTTTTGATGCCTTCAGTGAGAATCTACAATGTAAATAGTCATGCAAATACAGGAAACACATTGAATGAGAAGGTGTGTCCAAACTTTTGGCCTGTACTGTATAGTCAGTATCATCCATGATCCTTGAAGGCAAATGAACTGTTATAGGGTATATGTACTGTAATGTGATATATAAATATATATATAATCTCACAAGCTTTTGGATTGTAATCAAAGAGCTGGTCTCATAGGTCGCTTTTAAGAGGATGTTGATTGACTTAGAGGCAGCAACATCTGGCTGCAGATGTTTTGCCTGATGTGTTTAGGATTGTGGTTGACTTGTGTTTTATGTTTTAAGTGTTTTTGTGTATTTTGTGTTTGTATGTACTGTATGTGTATACTCTTGAAAAAGAGATTTTTAATCTCAGTGAGTCTCTTCCTGGTTAAATAAAGGTTAAGAAGAAGAAGAAGAAATTACTGTAAACCTGTTTTTGGTTGACTATTACAATCCTGGTGGTCAGCTGAAGAAGATACACATACACATGTCCTCATCCTGTCCATCTTTCTCACTCTCCTGCCAGCCAGCTTTGCTAAGGGAAAACGACGGCCTTGCATTGTTGGTCAAGTTGTAACTTTTAAACTATAACATTTTTATGATCTCAATTTTATGTGTGTGTGTGTGTGTGTGTGTGTGTGTGTGTGTGTGTGTGTGTGTGTGTGTGTGTGTGTGTGTGTGTGTGTGTGTGTGTGTGTGTGTGTGTGTGTGTGTGTGTGAGAGAGAGAGAGAGAGGTGGAAAGATTTAGAGTTTCCGCCAGAAGCAGAAACAGTAAAAGTAAAGTGTGTATATAAATCAGCCTCACTTAAGAAAATGAGTTGTTTGCTGCTGCGGTTCTCTAAGATGCTCTCTCTCTCTCTCTCTCTCTCTCTCTCTCTCTCTCTCTCTCTCTCTCACTGTCTTCCCACACACACACACACACACACACACACACACACACACACATGCTCACAGCACCTACAAGTAAGGTACTGTAGTCTTTAAATGCCTGAAAACACACACACACACACACACACACACACACATAAACACACACAAACACACACACAGCTTCAAGTGGTTGTAAATCAAAAGTAGAGCTGGAGCCAGAAGAAAATGGAAAGAGATGGAGGCCGAGATATAAAGAGAGTCTGTGCCCATTAAGTAATGCGATGAGGTCTGAACTAATGAAATCAAACTGTCGCTCAATCATTCACTTCTATGAGAACTTTAGGGCCACATGCAAACACACATCACTCTGCGGCAATATAAAACTTATCCATTAAATTGATTTACAGCCCACTTGATTCTGTTTGGGGCTTTTCAATCAACAATACCTTTTGTTGACATTTTTCACTCTGGCACGCTTTTTTCCGCTACTTTTTTTGGTCTCTATTTCTAGATTGGATTACAATATGTGTGTGTGTGTGTGTGTGTGTGTGTGTGTGTGTGTGTGTGTGTGTGTGTGTGTGTGTGTGTGTGTGTGTGTGTGTGTGTGTGTGTGTGTGTGTGTGTGTGTGTGTGTGTGTGTGTGTGTGTGTGTGTGTGTGTGTGTCAGACAGTGAGTGACAGACCAGGGAATTGAGGCTTCAGTCTGACTGAGGAACTTTCTGGGGAGCAGGTGTCACAAAGTAGATATATAAAGAGAAGGTGAGACAGAGAAGGAGAGGGAGGGAAGATAATTAATGTATTGCATTTATCCATATTTCATCAACTCATGGTAGGCAGGAGTGCATGTCCAGGTCTGGAATCATATTTATTTGTTGTGATCCATAATCATTTGGATTATGGATAGTGATGTAGTTATTAGGGAAGGTTAACACGGCAAGTGATGCCTACTATACACTAGAAAACTCTGAAAAGAAAATTTAGTATTTAGAAAATACTAAAGTCTGACACCATCTCACATCTAAAGACAATCTATAGATAAACCATACAATTTAAAAACCAAGACATAAAACTTGTGAAAATATCAAACACGTTTGATTTTGTCGGAACGTCAAGACGGGAAAAAGACTGACTCGGACTGACTTTTATGACCACCACACACCAAACGATAGAGACGACGGAAGCGTGACCCAACTCTAGCAAGACTCTCAGGATTTCATTCTGATATATTGGAAAAAAGTCTGCAACAGTGGAATTGCTTGAAAATTGGTTTTGGTGTAAGGTCGGCATTAGCAATGAAATTGTAAAAACAAAAACAAGCTACACATTGTACAGATTTATTTACTTTTCCGACCCTTCTTTCTTATTCTTGATGATATTTTTGTATAGCTGTGCTATTATCTAATGTGACATTATATCTGACATCCGAAGTTCAAAAGCATTTTTTTTTGTCTTTTTAAGAATAATTCTTTGGGCATTTTAGGCCTTTTTTATTTTAAGAGGACAGCTGAAGACACGAAAGGGAAGAGAGAAGGGTAATGACATGCAGCGAATGGCCACAGGTTGGAATAGAACCCTGGCCCGCTGCGGTAAGGACTGAGCCTTTGTACATGGGGCACACACTCAACCAGGTGAGCTACCAGGGCACCCCTCAAAACATTTTTTATAACATAAAGCCGAGCCATCTTAACAGTTCTGTTGGGAATCAACGTCCCCCATCAGGGTGGTAGCCATTAGTTCTTTTTTACCTCGTGGTTAGTATACTTTACTGTTCTATGTATAGTTCGATATTTAAAATGGTTATGACACTATGCACTTTGAACCTGTATTATTATTACAGACCTATTGTCATTCCTGGTTTTAAATCAATGTGTATTTCCTCATGAAAAATTCATGGAAGCACTGTCACATAAGTTTATTTGAACCACAAACTGGTAAGGCTATTGAGTGTGTGACCCTGCTATGAAAACTAAAATAAAAGAATTTAAAAAATGGTCAGCGAAAGAGGAAGAAGTATGGGCAAGGGCTGAGATAGAGACGGAGAGAGGAGAACACAGATGGGAATGCTGCTACTGCCAGTATGAATGGTTCTTTAAAGCATTGTGTGTGTGTGTGTGTGTGTGTGTGTGTGTGTGTGTGTGTGTGTGTGTGTGTGTGTGTGTGTGTGTGTGTGTGTGTGTCTGTGTGTCTCTGTGTGTGTGTAAATTGGTTGAATTAATGAATCCATATGTTTATAATTCCCCCAAGTGTTTACCTGGAACATGTTTTCATGCGTATCATGTGTGTGTACATTGAGCTGAATTGTTTGTGTATGTGTGTGTTACTAGTGAAGCGTGGGCCCATGTGGGGGTGGCTGGCTGTGTCTGTTCATGTACAAACGACAATTTGTGCAATGTGTATGATGTGCGGCATGAAAAACATAGTGTGTACATATCCAATGTGTGCATGTTCCTTATTGCTGGAGGTTATATGGTTTGTCTATGTTTGTATATGCAAAGGTAAATTGTAATCCGTCACTGTGTGTGTGTGTGTGTGTGTGTGTGTGGGTTAGGGTTCCTAAGTGAACTCAGTGTGTATTGATTCGTAACCCTTCACATCTCAGAGGAGTCTATGCATTACTCATACTTCTCTTTCAACCTCTTTCCGTCTCTCCGTCTCCTTCTTCCTTGTCACTTCTTCAATCTCTCACCTCATACTACGTCTTTTTTCCTTTTTCCAAACTCTCTTTTTTTCTATCCTCTCTGCCCCCCATCTCTCTCTTCTCTCCTCATCTCTCTCTATCCTCTTACTTCTTTCTTTCCTCTTCCATCTCAATGCCAATTGACACTTCGCCAAGCCGTGAACCCTGGAGTTACTGTTGCTACACCAGTCAATCTTTCTATTTCGGTTAAGATGTTACAACAGGCAGATGACTGGAAATGACTAAAGAAATGAAATCAGCTGTAAGATATAAAATAAAACAGATCTTTAATCTCTTCCTTTCCACGTGTCCTAGTTGTGTTTTTCCTCTCCTGTTTCACATCTGACTAAACAATACTTTCATATCTTTTCCAACCTTGTTGAGAGTTGGCCGCTCAACCTGATGTGATGCTGGAAATAGCCAAATCCAGCCACTTTTATCCGCTGTTGCTGTGACAGCTCAGCAATGAAAACAATGCGCTTCCACTTCTCCACACTTCCATCACTCTCTCACATTCCTCTCACTCCTCCCTCCTGGTTTTTCTTTGTCGAACCGAAGGCTATTTGTGGTGTCAGAGCCAACATGGCTGACAGTGAAGCATATATGATGACACAACCAGGTGGAAATGAACACTCTCTATTCCTCTTTAGCTGTCAGATACAGATGGGTTGTTGAGATGATGAATATACACGCTGGGTGAAACTGACCAGAAGGAGGCCTAACAGATGTGATTTTCATAGAAGGAACAAAACTAACACATGTCATAATCATTTTGGTGCCCTGGATATTTTAGAATTAGGGATGTTTTATAATTAGTTTCCTTTATTCTTAGTGGAGACATTATCAGCCAATACCAATTCAAAGTTGTGACCAGCACCAATTACACAGCAGTGAACAGTGAACAGTGAACAGTGAACAGTCAGCCTCCTTCATTACATTGATATGTTACTCATTCATAATTGCTGCCTACTTTAGTGCATCCTTAAAGCATCAGACATCTGACAGAATGTGCCATCCATCTTTCTTTCCACTATTTGCAAATGATCTCTTGTTGAAGTGGTATATTGCTTAAATTATACAGACTAAAGTGAGCTATTGCTTTTAATAAAACGGTCATCAAGTATGTTATTGTGAAATTTATAGACAGATTCCAATTTAAATAGATTTGTATTTATAAATAATATTTTTCACAATAAAATAGCCCCTTCAGGGCTGGCTAGCGCTCTGCACATACGAGGCGGTTGCTATGGTACATAGGAAACATTAGCCTACACTAGCAGCGAGCACAGGTTATTTCTTTTGCTAACGCCAAAGAGTTAGTTCAGATTTACCAAAGTCACACAATAACACAAACTAACTAACCGATCGTGACAGAAGTAGACCAGCAACTAACCGGTCGAGGCAGCAGTATGACAGCAACTCCAGTTTTCTGCGAGGTAAAATTATTGTTTTTGTCAGTGGAGTCTGGTGATTTTAAAGACATATCTGCAAACTAGTGGTGTACACAAATTCCCATAAACAGGAGTTTCAAAAACCTACTGTGGTCTTCTTCACAATAAAACATCTTTGGTGATACGTCACACGAGTCATTTGGCCAAATTGGGGAGGTGGAGGGGGTGTATATATAATGTGTCACCTTTTTCAGCCCTTCTGAGTTTGCAGATATGTAGAGAGCATAGATAACAAGTTCAGTTCCGCTGTCTGACAGCAAGTTAAAGCGGTGAAAATATTCTAAATATAGCGTGCACTTAAAGGGATACCTTAAAACCAGCTGATTTTAAACCAGCTCTGTGTCATGGCAGTGTGTGTGCTGATGAAGGGCTTCCCTCCCTGGCACCAGCTATTAGTTCGTTAGTCCTTTTTTCTCAGAAGCGGAGTGATACGTGTCGTGCAAAGGAACGTCATTAGACGTAATAGCCTTTGTATATGGTTATTATATCACGGCTATGAACCTATCAGATTGCTTGATTTGAGCTAGTCGTTATAACGGTTAAATTACTTTGACCTTATTGTCCAATGAATGCACAACAGCAGTGTTAATAAAAACTTTTCAATTTGTCTTTAAATACACTGACAGATCCGATAACAATGCCATCTCTCACCTATTTTCTCAGTCTACTAAGACACTGCTCACATTGCTATTTTCCCACAGTTTTCCCCCCCCCGATTTACTGCTTTAGATGTAAGAGTCCTTGCAAAACTCTTTGCGCTGCATTTTCGGGCTTTCCCCTGGGTGCTCCTAATTGAAAATGTCTCAACTGTGGCGGTGCTGCGCATTACATCACTGTCGGCTGGCGAAACATTTAATCGTGGCCTGGGAGGAAGTAAGCAGCCTGACAATGTCCCACTGAGCAATGTCGACTTGGGCTCCAACCTTCATCTTAGCAGAGGCTCCTCATCATCTTCTGCAAAAGAATGCAAACTTAATCATCATTCCAGTTTTTTGTGATGCATCCTATTTGTTACTGGAGGTTAGCTAATAGGTTTTGATAATAATGAGGCTCATGTAGCAGCGGCAGAAATGACCTCCTGTCTGATTACAGCCTGACAGGGTGAGGCTTTCCCAGTTTTAATGGACATTTGCTATGAACACTATTATTAGGAGGGAGAGCGTGAAACTAACAAGTTTAATTATCTAGAATACTCTCACTGAGACTTGTCTTTCTCTTCACTTTTTAACAGGAAGATCATCGAGGTGAAGATTATTGATGATGAGGAGTATGAGAAGAACAAGAACTTCATCATCGAGCTGGGAGAGCCTGTTCTGTTGGAGATAGGGCAGAAACACGGTGGGTGTCTTTGTGTGTGTGTGTGTGTGTGTGTGTGTGTGTGTGTGTGTGTGTGTGTGTGTGTGTGTGTGTGTGTGTGTGTGTGTGTGTGTGTGTGAGTGAGAGTGTGAGTGCGAGTGCCTGCGTGTGTGCATGCTTCGTTATTCACTGAGAATATCAAGAAGCCAGGAGAGGGAACAGAGTGACAGACAGAATGGAGTCTTTATTTAAGTCTCGGGACAAACAGGGTGAGACCTGCATTGATTGTCTGAAACCTCCAATCTAAACTCAGATTAACTTGGGGATCATTTCACTTTGAACAAAGGATGTGGCTTGGAAAGGATTTAAAGCACTCTGCGTTTGAGCTGTGAAATAAAAACTTCCTTGCCACATCATGTTGGATCCCACAGATCACTGCCCTATTGCACTGTGGTTATTATATATGCATCAATTGCAATGAATTCTGTAAACTAAGCAGCCAGAAAAAAAAAACAGATTGAACACAATTTTCATTTCATTCCTGCCTATTTTGATCAGGTTCCTTCCTCTGCACTTCCTTCTCCCCCTGCATCTGTCATTTCATACTTTCTGCATCTACATAGGTACCAGAGAGCTCTGAAATCCACAAATCTAAACCAGCCACGTCATTTAAGTTTTTAAGAATGTAGGAAGCTTTGCTTGAAATTTCAAAAAGGCAGAAAGCTAATCTCTGGCAGGTGACTCAAGGCTGAAGAGAACCAGCGCTGAAAGTCAATAAGTAATTTCTGCAGCTTGTTCTGCTTTTACATTTCTGTTGAATTTCCACAAAATGGAAAGTTTACAAGATGACAGAAAAGATCTAAATAAATGTGGAGTAACTTTCGTTGAGTCATTTCACTTTACAGAGACATTTTCTTTGTCTCATTTAACCTCATTTCACCCCTTTACTTTCTTCAATTTCTTTCTTTCTTTCTCTCCCTCACTAACTTACTTTTTGACTGCAGCACTGTGTGTTTGCATTTTTTTGTTGATAACAGGATCATTTACATATATCTAACCTCTAACAGACTGGTTGTCAACCTGGGGTACGTGGCCCCTACAAGGGGTCGCAGGATTAATCTGATGGGTCGTAAAAGATAAACAGCACAAAAACTAATCTTCTTTTAGTTTTTCAAGTGAATTATTGCATATTTGTTCACTTCTTCAGACCACTAAGTAATTCTGTATAGTGCATATGTCTACTGGAAAACAATTCCTCTACCACATACATTATCTCACTCACTTGCACACACAGATTTATTCTCATTCACTTTCTACCGTCAGTATAAAAAAGTAGGACTGCTACAAATGATTACTATATTACTAATTAATCCGTTATTTATTTTATGATACACACACACACACACACACACACACACAGACGGTGTGTCGGCAGCGTTTGTTAGCTGTGCGTCTCACATGCGCCTCTATGCAGTCCCTGTAATGACAAGGCTTTACTCGCCTTTTACTCACTCTTTTTTGCATTAAACGCGCCCCAAAGTGTATTTTTAAGCTTCAAGTCAAGTACAGTAAATGTGACTGTGTTCCCTGAGCGCTGCCAAAGCACGGGTGACCTACACTCAGAACTGTGCCCAAACGCATCCTGTGTCGACACAGATGAAGCACTGAAGCCGCTGCTGTGCTAGCATGCTGCTGCTCATGCCACTCCTCCTCTGTAGACAAGGTGACAGAGCTGGTGGAGTGAAGAGCCACACTCTCGATGTCAGTCATGAAGAGCCAACAGCCTGGAGCCAGCCTTTCATCACAGAGGAAATAGAATTGGTTTAATAAGACTGTCACGTAGCAAGTGGACTGACATTCACACACATACACACACTGAGCCACACACATACTGTGTCACATACTGTACACTGCTTTTCAATTACAGCAGGCCTACGCTGATAACAGCTGACTCGATTAATGACCGTCACCGAGTGTGAAGAGTGAGGGAGGAGACATATGGAGGGATGCATGTTGGGACATACAGTGTTGGTGAGATAGAAAGGTTGTTTCATGGAAGAAGATCTAAATTCCTCATTGGTATTCATGTTTCTAATAACATGGGATGCTCAATAGATTGGAATATTAGCATTTTTTACATTATAGACTTTCATGACTGCTTGCACACATTCTTAAAATGATAGTCCAGCGAAACTATGAAAATGTATGCTCTAGCAAAAATCAGACAAATCAAAACATTACGTGATTAAGTTCCGCTGCCAGGCTGAATGCGTAAATACTACTTCATAGATACTGCCTATTAATCCTACAATTACTGTATAAGCACTCTTGCACTAATTGAAAGTTTGTTTTGAAGGAAAGATATAGATTTAATAAAAGTTTCAGGGTGACATGATGTTTATTTTTGAAATCCATTGCTCTTCCTCACTTGGCAGTGACTTCCATTCGAAGACTTCAGACATTTCTCAGTCAATTAAAGTGGCAGTAGCGTCTCTCCAGAGGATTTAAGAGACGAATGATATGATTCAAGTTTCCTCATATATTTTTGCAATACACAAGGACTTGGTGTAAGAAGTGTTCCAAGTGATTTATTAAAAGAATTTGAAATCTTCCAGAAAGCAGAATAGTCACTGTTGTGTGGACACATTACATCCAACTGTGCGCTTTCAGGAAATACTGCAAATGCAAGGGCTTCCATCAGGCTCAATCACCATTGCTTTACCTCATTCGGTGATAGGTAGTGACTAAACAGATATTTATTTAAATGCAAATCTTCAAGATTATTACTTTCAGTTGGTACTGCATAACCTCTGTACAGTTAAAGCAACCCTACTGGCAACACTGACCCATTCATCTCTGTGGTCTCCTAGGTGACTCAAATGAGAACAAGCCATTGGTGGGAGCAGAGGATGAAGAGGTGGCCAAGATGGGCTGTCCCAGTCTGGGCGAACACACACAAGTAGAGGTGGTCATAGAAGAGTCCTACGAGTTTAAGGTAAATGTCTTTGTTTGCGCACATACTTTGTTTCCATTTCCAACATGAATGTGTGTGCATGTAATTCACTTTCATTTTGTGTGTTCAGAAGCTCCTCAGAATGTTTTAGCAACTAGTCTTGTTGAAGAGCTTTATGTATTTTAATGTGGCAATGTTCGATGTTTGTTTTTAGGACTGTTTAAAAGCCCTTCTAGGGACAGGCATTGGAAATTAGGACTAGCTATAAATGCTGTGAAGCATCACAGCATCTATGTCGTAGCATCTGTCCCTTTTCAAATAAACATTACATTAAATAATAATAGCCATCTGTTTGGCAGCCATCAAATTGCATTACTTTTGATAACCTGAAAATAAACTGACTGAAATGGTTTAAATTGAGTGCCAGCCGCCCTGGTCCAGGGGAGGAATGATATATTTTGTTAGCATGAAATG